>NW_018020807.1:244344-245663 GCF_002006095.1 Pseudomyrmex gracilis | reverse complement strand
AACAATAATTATAAAAAATGTATAATAATTATAAATAATGTAAACAATAATTATAAAAAAAACTAATAATATTAATCAATACAAAATTTTATCACAAAGTTGAATATTCAGCTGCATCATTTTAGTTACTTTATTATAAATAATTTAATTGATTTATTATAAATTTTTATTTATTATGTATTTATTTATTATATATTTATCTTGATAAAAACGTATTTTAACAAAAAAATATATGTATAAAATGAAATTATATACAAATATATATATTTATGTATATGTATACCATTATGCAGTTCACACAATNATGGGCATATTTCTTTTTTTGCAGCAAGATCTAATATATATGGAGCAATTGTAGACCACTTTTTTGGAAAACTATGCGCATCTATTCCTGTTTCTGTCTCAAAATCAGTTTGTAACTGCAATAATTGACAATATTAGATAAAAGCTTATAACATATTTATGAATAAATTATAGAACATTAAAAGTTTAGCAAGACACTCCCGCCAAATCACACGCACAAGCCAGACAGTTGAAAGTACTTTGAAATTATCAGTTCTCAATAATCACTGAACGATGACTTACGGAACTTATTATTTTTAAGATTGTTTACCAATAATATAATAATACAACAAGTTTTACTGGCGTGTGTTCTTGGAGTTTTAATTTTTTTTTTTAAATAAATGTTTAGGAATGTAGAATTACCAATATGGCACCAATAGAAGTTTTTAAGATAGGATATTCTTCATAATAATTAATAATTGAAGTCCCTCTATTCCTTGCCTTAAATGTTTCTTTCCATAGATATTTTAGATTTGGATCATCCGGTTGAATTGCACGTAATTTGAGTAATATTTCTTGTTGACAATCAGGGATATTTTCGATATTTTCGTCTTCATCTATTGCTTTTTGTTGCTTGATGTATTTTTTTAGATTATTGTACTTATCCCAAAGTTTACCGCTAGCAAGACGTTTAAATTTTGCATTCGATGGAACATAGTACGTCGATGCTTTTTCATATTTAATAACATTACTTATTGCTGCAGACCAGTCTTGAAATTGTTCAGAAGTTATTCTACAATATTAAAAATAGTGAAATAAATAAAAAAGAGCAAAACAATAAAAGAAAATAAGATCAATAATAAAAAAAATGATAAAAAAATCTTTTTGTAAGATATACTTTTTAGATTTGCTAAGAAGTTTGTCAATAATCAAATGACAAAGTTTATTGCGATCTGCTGAAGTCAATCGTATTTGGCTCAAGATTTTTTGACCACAACTCGATTTACAAAGTAATTCTCTTAGAATCTAAAATAGAA
>NW_018020807.1:229048-243224 GCF_002006095.1 Pseudomyrmex gracilis | reverse complement strand
TAAAGATAAAATCATAAAATGCAACAATTATCTTACCAAAACTGAACTTTCATTTTCATTTTGAAACAATTTTTTTCGATTTTGTATAAAACAAAAACGCTTTCCGATTATAGGAATTATCTCTTTGATCATAGATTCAGGCATATGTATAAATGCTTCCTCATCAATTTGTTCATCTAAACAAATACAAATACTATATAATTATTCTGTCTTTATATTAATAAAAATCCAATAATAACCTTTAAATCTCTTAATATATTCGGAAAGACCCCAAGCTTCTAATGTTTCTTCAATAAATTTAGACATCGTACTTTTAAAAATATTAAAATAATATATTTAACCTGTAAAAATATATAAAAATGTTAAAGAAATCAATAAAAAAATTAAAATTCTTATATTTTCATATAAAATACCATATAAAGATTGAATAAATGAATAAAAGTCTTCTAACATATTTTTTTGTAGCTATAAAAATGTTTTTCTTGAAAATCTATTTAATATAACAATTTTATTCGAGTCATAGCAAAATATTAAATTATACGTGTAAATTACATACAAGCAATAATAGTTTTTTTAATTTTCATTTCTTCTATAATTATTCAATAAAAAGCAAAAATGTTTTATTACTGCTTTGAATGACACTTTATTCCGTGATCACAAGATATTGTATTTCACGTAATTTAGTTTTGTTCAAAGAAGTAGCCGAAAATTCTTGTCTTTCATTGAAAAATTATAGAAGAAATTAACCTCTTGTCGTACAGTAACGAGTAAAATTTGTGGTTATAATTCCGGGCCATGAATATCACGATTCAGACTCGTGATATAGATTATCAAATATGAAAAACAAACAGAATATCATTTTGGCTCGATTCGCGAACAACATCAGTTTCCACTTTAGTCTGCGATTTGCTAAACTAATTTGTACGGCAAGATAATAATAAACAAAAATATATTATTGCTTGTATGTAATTTACATATATAATTTTATATTTTGCTAATGCATCACATGAAATTCAGTCAGGTTATATTGAATAAATTTTCAGGTACACTACTTTCTTGTAATTATAAAAGAATGTTGTTATATATATATATATATATGTTATTAAATCAAGCTTCTCTTTGTTATATAATTACTTACTTATAAATTCTTCTAAACGATGAAATCGGCGAATTCTCAATTGTTATCCGGCAAAATGTAACACTCAACACTCAACTGCTGCTCGATTTCAACTGTTGCCCGACTTGCACAAACGTGATTAACCAAGGGTGCGTGTGTAATTGGCAGTAACAGTGCTGCCACTCTGATCATTCAAACTCTTTTGTCTCGCGACAATACGCGGCAACGATGCGAATCAATCTTCGGATTTTTACGGAAAGCGGGTACTTGATTGGCTATATTGCAATATTTTGTAGATGACTTAAGACAATGGTCACGTTCAGCCGACACAACTTGTTGTTGTGTTCACGTCAACACGTTGAGTGAGTGTTGAACGTTGATTTTTTGGTTCTAAAAGTACACTGAGAGAAAAATGCTTGGTATTTACGACTATAATTGCATAGTAAAATAATTATAGTTGGAATTCTTATTTTTATCGTTAATATTGCTATAATATTAGTAAAACTAACCTTATATACATGGTTTTGACAAGTATGTAAAAATTTTGCTATAAATTATAATAATTTTAAATAGTAACATAGTCAAATGTCAAATAACAGATGGTAAATAAAATACACATTTTTAAGTAATAATTACAATCACAATTATAGTAAATGTGACTATACTGTTGACATCAGCTTTACTATTTACTGGTAATAATAACTAAAAAATAAGTAAGGAAAGTAACTTAAGAAATACATTTTTATGACTACATTAATAGTCTGGTTAACTATATTTTTAACTACAAATGTACTAAAGATATCGTATAAACTATAAAAAAAGTGGCCAGAAAAGTAATTATTTACATACAATGCATAGAATCATAGCAATAGTATATTTTTACTAACCACATTTATAAATAGCAATTTACTATTTTCCTAAAAACAATAAAAATCATATAAAATGATTTTTATTAAAATGATTTATAAAAATCATTTCATATGATTTTTATTGTTTTTAGGAAAATAGTAAATTGCTATTTATAAATGTGGTTACTAAAATATACTATTGCTATGATTTTATGCATTGTATGTAAATGATTACTTTTCTGGCCACTTTTTTTATAATTTCTACGATACCTTTAGTACATTCGTAGTTAAAAATATAGTTAACCAGATTATTAATGTAGTCATAAAAATGTATTTCTTAAGTTACTTTCCTTACTTATTTTTTAGTTATTATGACCAGTAAATAGTAAAGCTGATGTCAACAGTATAGTCACATTTACTATAATTGTGATTGTAATTATTACTTAAAAATGTGTATTTTATTTACCATCTGTTATTTGACATTTGACTATGTCACTATTTAAAATTATTATAATTTATAGCAAAATTTTTACATACTTGTCAAAACCATGTATATAAGGTTAGTTTTACTAATATTATAACAATATTAACGATAAAAATAAGAATTCCAACTATAATTATTTTACTATGCAATTATAGTTGTAAATACCAAGCATTTTTCTCTCAGTGTTCGTATCAAACTCGCGTGAGTTAGGCTCTGCGCACAATAGAAAAAATATTAGGAACAGAAAAAAAAAATTAAATATTAAAAAAAGGAATTTGAAATAATGTTACATTAAACAAGAGAACGGAATAGATTAATTATTCCAAATTCTTATTTTTTAATTTATGATGCATTAATTTAAATAATTTAAATAATTTTGTTTTGTAAAGAAATAATTTTAATTTCTTATTTCTAATATTTAATATTTATTTCTATTCTTAATATTTTGTCTATTGTGCGCAGGGCCTTGCTGTTCGCAGACTCTGTGTTAATGTCAATTATTTCTGTGACGTTTTTAATTATTTAATATGTAGATCTCGCGTATTTTCTTTTGTTTTCTCTCAGTGGTAACATACACAGAAAGCAAATTATGTTACATTTAATTTAATGAAAATTTTGTTTAAAATAAGAAACACTTGGGCGCAAAACGAAGTAATGTAACATTTCTTTTATTGTGTTTCGTAAATAGAATTTAATTTACGCGAATCGAGAACAAAACTGATTTTCGCGCGATTCGCAGCACAGGGTGCGAAAGACAGAGTGTTTCAAACACTCGGCCCTTGAGTGTTTTCGTGAGTCGTTACGGATGAATGCATGCGATGGAAAACTATATCCGAGATTGTTCCGCGAGATGTAAGGTGAAAACTCTCTTTTTCGTCTTCGTCCCTTCACGGAAGGCGAGAGAGTTGCGCTTCTTTTTATTACTGCAACGTGCCATGGAAACACGACCTAGTTTGTTATGATGTATACTTCAGCGCGAGCGTTTGCTATTGCTTCTCTAATCAAGCTACACGGTCGTTAATTTTTACGGGCAATTACGTCTCTAAGCACCGCTAATGATGTATAAAACATAATTGAGAAAATGCACGTCTTGTTGTATGTGAAGATTTTCCCGAATCGGACACCGTGAGATAACACGTGTACGCATGTATTGTACATTGACGTATATTTAAAAAAAAAGTAGGTAATTAACAATCTTCCAAGATTGTAAATAAATTAAAAAATTTATACGCAAAAAAGATATCTCTAAAAATCAATCACACGGAAAAAAAAGTTTTTACCACAGCTAATTACGGTTTGCTGAAACTGAATTTGTAGCTATAAAATTTTCTATTACATAGAAACAGTTTGCTGATATTTCTAAATATGTTGACATAATAGCAAAATATGTATGTCTTGTAGCACTAAGAGCTTAGGTGTCCATAATACTACCAAAATTTAGCCAAACCTAATTTTTAGCTGTGAGAGCTAACTTTTTTTTCCGTGCAGTATTAACCACTTGCGGTGGAAAGACGTGCCACGCATGTCGAGATGCTTCTGTTACCGGAACGCCAGCGACGTGTTACACACGTCGTCAGACGATTGTTGCAGAAAGAAAAATGACGTGCGTGGCACGTCAACTGTGACGCATTTATTTATTGATAAATAAATTTAGTATTCATACATATGTAATTTTATCATCAGTTGATGCGTCTTTTTGGCACGCGCAACCGTGAATTTCTTTGCACCGCAAGTGGTTAAGAAAAAAAAACAAAAGTTATCGATTGTTTTATTTTTCTCAGACTGCCTAATAATCAGAGTTTTCTTTGTGTTTTGTTTTGATTATCTTTGACCATAAATAAAAAAAAAAAAAAATGAATTACGCAACACACACGTGATACGTACGTGTCGTAGCGTGTTTTGTAGCCCGAAGTGAGGCGCATCAATACCCTGGAACAAGAGCGGTATTATCTTGTAGCTGAAGGTAAAAGGATGTCATAGGTCTATATATCTGTAACGTGCAACATTCTCTTCCTTCCGTTTTCATCTCGCAAAATGGCTCCGCTCTCGTTCCGCGATATTAATATCACTTTATGGAGTACTAATAACAATGTAATTTACTTTACGGCGTGGCTTAACGTCACGCTTATAGCCGCGAAAATAGTCTATCGGCTTTTTTTTTTCTTTGAGAGCAAACAGGGTTCTCACTGAATGTTAAGTACGCGATCGCAGTCTTAACGAGCGCATAAGTAAAATTACCGAGATGTACGCATAAATCCGTTGTAAAACTAACAAACTAATGGGAGGATCTTTATGCGGTATATCCAATAAGAACCGGGTATTCAAAACAGTACCAAGATTTATTCTTATTACCCGCTCGTCGATTTTCCATGGGAACTCCCTTTTTTACAAAAGAAAAGAGAGAGAGAGAGAGAGAGAGAGAGAGAGAGAGTGGTATTTCCAGTCCTATTACGTACTCGTTTCTTCGCGCTCGGTAGATTCGCTCCCCTTCGTCGTAACTTCCACTACCAATGACAATCTATTGGATTGGAGCGAACGATACTGCGCAAATAAGGGTGCTGCTGCCGGGGACAGCAACGCGACAGGCTAATTTACTCGTCTTATATAATCTCAATAAGCATAATCGTCACTGCGAGACGATCAAGTTCGCTTCGAGAAAACCTATACATCGCTACACGACGGTTCTCCGGAATATATCGATATTCAAACGAACAGCTTCATTGAAATTCAAACTAAAGGATCTATCTGAGCGGTTGTTGTTTCGAATGCTATTGGATTTAAGAATTTCGGCCCAGGGGATTTTTCGAGACCGTATATAAAAAAAAAAAGCTTTGTTTTCCGCGGAATCTCTTTATTAAAAATATTTAATATTATAAAACATCGTTAATCTCAGATATTACAGTCTGTGCACACGAGTATATTCAATCAAAATATGAATAGTACTTAAAAGTGCGCAGAGAGCTAGATTGCAATCAGAATTTCGTACAAACAGAGAAACGGTTAGGATCGAATGTACGCAGATTTAAATGGAAATCTAATGTTAGTATAGTAAGTAGAAATCAATAGAGAACCAGTAGAGGTAATAACTTTTATTTGAACATTATTAGCATAGTTAAACAGCGCCGAGGGAACAGAGGTTATTAGAAAAACTTATTATTTATGGAAAAGTAAACATGGGATAAAAATTAATTTTTGGTAGATGTAAATATACTTAAAAGAGTATTTAGCATAACTTTGAAAATTAGTCTTATAATTTTTGACCAATAAAATTTGACCAAAATACTCATATAAAAAAAAATATATATATTTATTTACATACTCATATTTTTGATAACAATCTCGCTATATTTGTAATTTTGTCGATATACGTTTCAAAACGCACATATTGCGTTTGCATCGCAATTTTCTCACACGCGCAAATTTCATAAACTGACGTTCGTTTTCGCGTCGTATCCGTGAAATTCGAGAATCTCCTCACGAATCTCCTTATCGCGCTCTATTTCACGGACAACATCTCAATTTCGGGGTCAAGACAGAGGGACCGAGGAAATGCGTGTAATTTCACGGAAGGAGTGGCACTGATCTCGGCCAATCATAATAACGATATCACGGAAATTGGTTGCGTTGTTGTAAGACAATGATCGTTCAGGCGCAAAGTTTAAATGTTCAGTATACAAATTTCTCTGCAATAACCGCTTTGAGATGTAGCGTGGGAGTTACCGATTCTCGTTTCTGAAGTGGTTTCCTTGATGTAATTCGCTACGAAGTATTTTCGTGATTGTAATGATCACTATCCCGTTCCAAAAAGGATTGTTATCCTCGGATAAATTGTCCGAACTCTTTGCAAAAATAAACGTATAGTTTAGTATCAAATCTCAAGAGAAGATTTAGTATCACTTGTGGAATAAAGCAGCAGAGAAGCAACAGCTTTTGGATTCTCTCGCGCATTATAAGTTT
Source organism: Pseudomyrmex gracilis (assembly GCF_002006095.1). Lineage (NCBI taxonomy): Eukaryota > Metazoa > Arthropoda > Insecta > Hymenoptera > Formicidae > Pseudomyrmex > Pseudomyrmex gracilis. The sequence continues at coordinate 236,818 of NW_018020807.1, read as the reverse complement.
TCTTTTTATCTGCTATATATCTTTTCTTTCGCACTCGCGTCGTGTAGCGAAATAAAAGTGCGAGCATATTTTCGCACTTTACGACTTCTTCCATTTTATCAAGGAAAGACTGGCTTTACATCGAGGAGAGACTTTTACGGCGCAATTGCGAATGCTGGTGGTAGTACTGCCCGCGGCCACCACACTCTCGGCGGTTGTTTCGCCTTTTTAACCTTTCGCTTCATGTTCCTCGTGGTCGTCTAGTTAGAAGTCACGTGCGCTTGTTACCGCTCTCTTCACTCACGGCGGTCGCACTCGACCGCCTTTGTGTGCTGCTCTCATTGTCCCCGCACTCGTTTAATTTGCTGTCCAGCAGAGTTGCAATTATCGTTTACGACAGAGACAGACTTTAATTTATGACCGGAAGCGGCTGCGACTCTTTTCTCGTGAAAACATCTTGAAATGTCAGCAAGAGACAGAAAAAAAAAGAAATAATGCATTTATGTTAGAGTTGAGATATCACGGGATAAAAATGAGATAAAACAAAGATGCAAATACCGTTTAGATGTAAATTATTAATTGTGAGTTATTAAATAATAATCTGATATTAATTTTTTTTAATGCAAAAATTGATCTCATTGATTGAATAGGATTTGAAAAAACTAGCAAATTACTAAAAAACTATTAAATAGTTTTTTTTAATAGTATTATATTTGACTAGTTGCTTTTTACACAACTATTATAGTTATTTTATAATTACTTATATAGTATTATATTTCTTTTCTTATTCTGTATCTTACTCGCATTGCTGTTACGTGACCATGCATATGCAATCAAGTTAGGATCAGTCGTTCTGGATATCTGGAACATCAGGAGCGTTATCTGACGCGATAATTAGCGTCAGACTAATGCGATGAGGCTCTCATTCAATACCAGAACATGGTATTATTGATTTCTATCGCGGTATTTGCATTATATCGCGCGTACAATAACACAGGCCTGTGTTTATCATAACATCACAAATACATAATTAACAATTGTGGACTTATAATAGTTCTGTTGGGATTTAGAAAACAAGTGCTTTATCATATTGTCAAAACTTTTATCAATGTGTAACAATTTCTCATAACCACGCGCGAAATTCTAGTTTAATTAGAATCCGTTTTAGTAGTGATTTTTAAAAATGTGTACGTTTATAAATTTCAATTTATATATGACACTATGCATGTGTGAGTTTACTTAAAATAAAATAAATGAATATAAACATTGAGAAAAAAAATTACAAATTTAGTTAACCTCAACGTAAGTTAATTTAAATGAGATGTATTGTTTTTTTTAAGATATTTCAGATATCTGTAGTTTTCAATGGCTAAAAAGTTTTCTTTCTTTTGTGCGACGCTAACGGACATAATAAGATGAAGTGTGCTTACGAACAATAAACAGAGCTAAAAAGAGAGTAAAGAAAGAGACAATTATTGAACCTGAACTAACATTTTCGTTAAGCTGGCTCCCCTTGTTGTGACATTTTCTGCAACATTTACACCGAGTGAAGTTATGCATGAAATGCGAGAAAACCCTATTTATTTATATACTGATGTTTTATTCTACCACTTATTTTCGTATCGTTTTGCGCGAAATGATTATTTCACTTTTCCTCCATTCGCTTTTTCCTCTGGTGATTTTCCGATTGTGATTTACCTAACCGTAATATATTAGATCTTAAGTGCGGCCTTTTGCAAAATACATAGTTCGTATCTCAAAAAAAATAATTTAATTTCTCTTTTTGTTCAAAAACAGTACAGTTAACTTCAATTTATTTTACAGAACAAACTTTAATTTTAATATATACAATCAATAATCTTAATTTATGTGTATATGCAAAATAGCATAATGTCAGTTTCTGAAAGTAAATTATTATGTGTGGTTTGTTTATTTTATACGCTACAATATATTATTATGCTATATTGTATTAATTACTGATTATATGCAAACGTAATCTAGAATGTACACAGTTTCGGGCAACTTCAAAGTAACAATGCACGTTTATATAACAGTATTTTATATTAAATATTTGACCAATGGTTGCGCAGTCTGAGTGCAGATGTTGCAAGTAATAGAGGTTCCGAGTTCGAATCGACCTTTTTAGAATTTTTTCCGAGCCAGTCTCTTTCAATCGGGCTAATCGCTCCGAACAAATTCAGCATTTTACACGTTTTATAAAAATTCTGATTACATGCCACCAATGCCATCTCTTTTATGAGTATCACAGAATTTTCGGTGTCCATATTTTTCACAGTGAATGAGTTTGCCTGACATAGTCCCTGTTATACTCTTCTATTTCCTAATTTCCATCACATTTGTCCAGCAACGCTGTCTGAAATATTCTTGGTTTAATGCTCGAGAGATTGACTTAGCTAAACAAGTTCTTGCCGATTTCAGAAGAAACATATTTAAAAAAAGCAAAACAAACAAAAATTTATTATTAAATATTTGAAAAATTTATTATTAAATATTTGAAAAAGTCACAATTTTTGCCATTTTTCTTAATTCCTAAATCAAATGAGATTATTTGTCGAAATGTATCGATCGGTGTCTTGCAATTTATTTTTTGTGACTAGCTAGTTGTATTTCTATGTACTTTTCCTGTTATTCTTTCGTTATATTTCGTTATATTTTCATAGCGTAATATAATGGTTCAAAGCTACACAATTTCACAAAATAAATAAGGTTCGAAATTGAATCCGCGAATGTTGTTCGAAATAATTAGAACAAGTGTGAAAGTTTTAAAAAGAAGCTAAGGAGTCGGTATATATTTTTTAGAATTGTTGGTATTTTGTTTTTATTGACAAATTTGTTCGAATTGATCTTAAAATCGTTTTGGCACTTGAAATGTGCTTTGACTCAATATTTTAGTAGATACGAAAGGAAAAATATGTCATAAATCTCGCAAATGGTGTGTACTGAAAGTTTGCACATTATGTGCTCCAGATGCTATGCGACTCTTTTTATGTATATAAAAAAAATAAAAGTCTTTCACAAAGAAGAGAAAACAATTTTATCATTATGATAATGTATATGTATATAGTTTTTAATTTTCTAAATATAAATTAACTGCGGAGTAATTATTATTTTTGATTGACGCGTTACAAAAGTTATTTTTATAAAAAGAATGGAAGAAATATTTCTTTTTTTTTTCTCTCTTCAGATTGTACAAAACCCGAGTCTTTAGTTTTCGTTTTTGTCACGAATTTCTGTGCTGATTAGCTTTTTCGTGCGTTTGGATTTAAAATACGAGCAATCATTTAAGGACGAGCATGACATAACCTTGTTACAGAGTTAATTAATATTCGAAGACGAAACATGAAAATAATTGCGTTAAAAGAATTTCTTATAAATATTCAATACAAAGCAAACTCCCCGTTCTATCATCTGCGTTAAAATGTACTGTAAATATAGAAATGGAAATGGAACATTCTTCTTGAGATTTCTCTTATAACCACTTCTTTTATGACTAAGACCCATTTAAGCTTTCGGCTTTTCGAATAGAGCATTAAGTTAAGATATATACAGTTTAACGAGCAAATAGTTAACTAAATAGTTTTGCGAAAATTGAATATTATTATAATAAAATAATATTTCTTTTATAAATATTATTATATAATGTTAATGTATTGTACATATATTTTCTTGTTTCTAAGTTTCTTTTATTTCTTCTGCTTTTCAATTAGATACACTGATTTTGATTTTCAATAGCTTTATGTGACACAAAGGATCATAATTTACAAGATAATGAATATTTCCAAAATTGGCAGCAAGTACAACAATTTTGTATGCGGTACATGTATTTATTAGAGCTTCTTTAAAATGAATGACGTAATTTTCGCGTGTTATCAGATCATTAAAGACAAAATCAACATAACACGCGAGATTAATCCCGTGCGTTGTGCTAATGTTATCATGATTTTACGATCGCGCTTCCATTTTGGCAGTGCGTTTGACGCGTAAAACGCCATCAATCTGGTACGACACAAAAAAAAATAAAAGCGTAAATGAAAGCATAAATGGCATTTTTCTAATCGATCTTAAACATCGAGCGCAACACCGATAATAATTTTGTACACCGATAATAATTTTGTAATTTTAACTTCGTAAGTTGTTTTTGTTTTTTTTCTTTATCGCCAAAGAAGAGATCCTTTCGGAAAACAAATTATTGTTCGATTTTCAAACTGTCTTCGTAATACGATTATCTCAATAGAGTAGTTTAATCAATTGTGCTAGTCATCATGACTTTGATTTATCGTTACAGTCAGCTGTTTGATCCACATGCAATGATTGATCTCCTTTAGTGACGCAGTCAGAATCCTTGAGCTCTTCCACAAACTTCATTAATAGACTTTTGCTTTAACTGTTATCTTTATTTATCTAATTATCTCTGAAGAAAAAATCTAGCCCTTCATATCATAGACACATGTGCAAATTCTGTATCTAGTTTTTTAAGTAAATCTAGCCCTTCATATCATAGACACATGTGCAAATTCTGTATCTAGTTTTTTAAGCAATTATATATAATTATATATAGTTTTTTATGAGTTTTATATGAGATCGAGGAAACGATCTCATTTGTGATTATATGTAGTTATATATATATACCCATTGAATATTGAATTTTTCCATATATGAGAAAGACTTTTTTTTTTCTAGGTAAGATATAACTAGAGCAAACATCTTTATTGCATTTTCTCTTCTCCATCTTTTTGCGCTCCTCCTAGAAGTGGATAAAGAAGAAAACTTATCTCCTATATGTTGCATACATGTATATTCCTATGGGATATTATTTTTATCTTATACTCTAGTTACGCTTCTCTTGTTTGCATTTTGACATACGAGAGATTATCTTCTTCTAAGTTTTACTAACCAGGAAATAAGTCCAGAACGTAGAGCTGTATATAATACTACACATGAAACGTCATACACACATACACAGAATTCTACATTCACGTAATCGGAATTTTGCATGTGACGCGAGAAACACTAGAGATAAGGAGGGATTTTCTTCCGTCCAAAAAAAAAAAATCTCAAGAGCTTTATCTTGACAATGCCGGCTTCGCGCGCAGACATCCGAAATTGCCAACATTGGGTGTAAGGGGAGAATAATGATTTATTGACATTTATACTGGCTCGGATTACGACGCTTTTACCTTCCGTCTGGCGAAGAAGTGATTGACGGTGTTCTCTGGCACACTGGCCCACTCGCCTTCGTTGCCGTAGCCAACGCACGTATCCAACATCTTACGCCGCGTTTTTTGATCTTCCACGCAACCATCATTGCCGCCGTCACAGCGCGATATTACGGTCGTATAGGGTCCGTGTTACCTCATAACGATTCAATTTCGGCCGGTTAACAGCATTGGGTCACGCTCGGCCGACTAATGAGAACGATTACGCGAATGCGACGTGCTTTCGCCGCTGCGAAGGGAGATCTATCGTTATATTGTGAAATAAACACGAGGTTAGAGGCGGCGGCCATTTTTCACCAAGCATTTTATCGCACCGAGGTAAGCGCTGTAAATCTGTTAGGTTTACTATTGTTTGCAATTGTTTGTGACGTGATATGTACGGATAATATATATTATATTCGGATATATATTTATATCTGGAAAAATTTTTTTTGTAAACAATAACGAACTTAACTTTTGTGTATTTATAAGTTTTATATATATTGAAAATTTTATATACTGTGAATATTGCATGTAAAATATAGTCTCGATGTTGTTGATTTGATTCGAAAGACTCGAAGTATAGTTCAATTTACGATACAATATTTACTATTTATTACGAAAAGTTAGTTATAGTTGAGAATTTACGCTAAAGTCTATATTTCCCATATAGGAATCTATTATGTTACGCATCTAATCACGAAACCACTTTGAAGCAATTTGTAGGAAGAGATTGCGTCTTGGTTTCACGTTCAAGAGTTTCCTCATCTAACAGCTATCTTGAAAGCGATACCAACAATGAAGGGTGAAGGGGGATCTCTTCTCTTGAAGAGATGGAAAACAAAGATATGTGTTATTTTTAATAATAATATATTAAGAGGGTACTGGATACCGACTACAGAGACCTGTAAACCGACTTTCTCCTATGACGTTTGGTGTCGTATTTACTTCATTAAATCTAAAATGCTTCTACAAAAATAAGTAAATTGTGCTAAGGATTGGCGCTTGTTCTTTGGAATGTCAAAATTCAGCATCAATTTTTTCTTATACAGTTTCCTTCTATAACCTCACTATATATTCATGTATGTAGAATTATTTCTAAGCTTATGTACATATTTACAATGAACAAGCGCGCCACAGATACGACAAAAACGAATCTAATGAGACATTCAGATTATGGTATGACTATCTAATTGACGAGAACAACGTCTTAGCGTGATGACAGTATAGGTTATCATATGCTATCATTATGAATGAAAAAAAGAGTTTCAAAAAGCATTATATATTTATTTTCAAAAGCACTAAATAGTTGTTTATATGTATTTGCTTCTATAGAAGCACTTTTTATGTAATGCAGTAAAAAAACTTAAAAATTAGAGAAATTTAGGTTTTTAAAGCGTCGGTTTACAGGTTTCTATCCAGTTTACAGGCCGGGCTCCAGTACCCTCTTAAGAAATAAATGTTGAAAACATATAATAACACGCGCGCGACGAAACGAATATAAACTTCGTCATATAGCTTGAATCAATTTAGACGCAGGACAATCTCGTGTTGACTTTTCCAAAATTCTGAAGGGAATTGCTACAATATCACACAATATCACAATTGCGGAATTAGGGTCCACGAATAGCGTCCAGATTAAAGAGACTGTATCACGAGATCGCCGGACAAAAGTTAGATTCTTCATTCTCATCTTTTCTCGTTGTCCGTTCGACGGAGTCTGCTTTTGTCCGCGTTCTTATTACATTAACTATTGTAGGAGTTGCCGGCAGCTCCGCCAAATATTCGTATAACGAAATCTCTCCAAAACGCACCTTATCTTTATCGCACTGGCAGAGTTTCTTTGTAAGTTCTTGTCACGAACTTGTACACAGAGACACAAAAATAGATGGATTCGTGTGCGCGCATCGATCTTGACCGTGAATAAAACGGTAAACAAAATTGCTTAAATTTTTTATGGTCACGGAGAAAATAACTTTTTTTTTGTGTATATCATGAACATGGTCTTCTGCGTGGCGGAAATTCTGCGTTTTACGAAAAACACAGAGAATTAAAATATATACAGATTCTTCATTATGAGTATAAATTTAAGCTTAATATATTTCTTACAGAGGGAATGGGAATGAAAACATAATGGAGCTAAAGTTTACGTAATATTGTTGAATGATAGTGCGCAACGAGAATATATTGCGGAAGCGTGCGCGCATTATGAACACTCGGCAAGATCTTCTGTAGCAGTTTGTGTATCTTTCTTGAATAACGAGAGAAAATACTGCAAAAAAGAGAGTGATACTTAATTTTATTAAAATAATTTCGCGGGTACAGATTTATGCTGATTGTATTTTAATTTACTTTAACATTGTGCAAGAAACGCTCGATTATGCCATCCATGTAATTGTAATGTAGGTAATCCATCCAAGTATGAAAGAAAGTTTCGTGTGTATGTGTGTTATAATAAAAATATCTCGCGCGTCTAATAGGCTCATTATCATAACAACTTTGAAATTGCGCTATGCTTTGCTTTCTCTCTCTCCCTCTCTTTCTCTCCCTTTCTCTCTCTCTCTCTCTCTCTCTC
>NW_018020807.1:214892-228988 GCF_002006095.1 Pseudomyrmex gracilis | reverse complement strand
TCTCTCTCTCTCTCTCTCTCTCTCTCTCTCTCTCTCTCGGGATAATCTTAGGGCGTGGTTGTTTCGAGAAAACAGAAGTTCATGCAATGATACTTTACTCAAGAGATTCTATATCCAGCACTACTTGTAAATTCCTCACATTATACAATTTTAAAGAACTCTTTCTCGTTGACTTGCAACGCCGCAAGCTCGGGATTTGATGGCTTCTTATGCACAGATGGCCACTCAAACTCGTGGTCGTGAACTGAGCTACAAAATTGTTCACTGCGCTTCTTACAATTGTGATTCGTTACGTTAGAACTCTCACTTTAGAGATCGGACTAGAGAGCACTTGCGCGACAATAAAATCGAGATTAAAGAGTAAAATGCTTCCGACTAATGTTGTCATTTGTCAAGGATGATTGTAAGAGAGAAAAAGAAAAAAAAGAAGAAATGAGGAGTCACCTCAAACTCTCTTTTGAAAATTAAAATATCCGTTAAAATTCTTGGCTATGTAGAGCCTATGCAGGATGTTGTGCAATGAATAGTACAGCATTAATGTTTCGAAACGTTTCGACTTTATTTTTAAGTCCTTATCAATCGATTCTATTAACATAAATTACAATCAGTAAAATTCACAAAAGAATTACCAAATATTTAACATAATTTATAATGTCATACCTTATTTAAAAAGAAAAAACCATTAAGTATGTCAACAAACTCAATGAAAAACCGTAAAAAATTGTAAAAATTCCAGTATCAATTAAACGTCATGCTTGAACAAAGTACAAATTGACACTAGTTCTGAGAGCAGTAAGTCAAAATCAACGATCGACACAAAGCCCTCTACATTTAACTTTATCAAGTACCAGTATATATGTATCGTGCAAAGACTCAGTGTCTCTCATCAAATTCAACCCTCTCTGCTGTTTCTTTATGAATAGCATTTCTGAAGTCTATTGTTTATAATAGTTTTTTTCTTTGTCTACTAATACTTTAACTGTGTTCCAATCGAAATTATGTCCAGTTTCAATACAGTGTTTAGCAATCACCGATGTCTCAATTTGTCCAGTCTTAATATAATGCATGTGTTCTTTTATTCTAGTTTTGAGTTGACGCTTTGTTTGTCCAACATATGAAGATTCACAATGTTGGCATGAGATGTGATAAACTACATTTCTTTGATTGTTAATTGGAACAAAATCTTTGTGTGTTTTTATGAATTTGGACAACTGATTTAAACTGCGATATGCTGGTTTAATGATTTCATTGTTAACTTTGATGTGGTTGAACTTTAAATTACAGTCATGATTGTACGGTAAAACGAAAAAAAGTTTAGCAGTCTCATCTTCATATTGTATTGTTTCTATAATGTGATTGTTTAATTTGCTAGTGAATAATGTCCTCAATCTACTATTAATTGTATTAAAAATTAACCGTATAGGGTAATTGTTATCAATTAGGATGTTAATTACGGAATTTAAATTTTTATTATGAAATTTTGGATGTGAAAGTAAAATGGCTCTATCCACTAATGAGTAAATAGTGCCTATTTTATGACTGATAGGATTCATTGAATGGTAATTTAAATATCGTTCAGAATAAGTTGGTTTGTGGAACCAATCACAAATCAATTTATTCTTGTCAATTATGATTTTAATATCAAGGAAACTGAGTCATATGTATGAGCCTAATGGATTTTGTTAAGAGACTTGGAGAACAACATTAGGAAATTAGATCCATTATCAAAAAATAACATACGTAATAAAACCTCAACCCATTTAAATAATTTCTTACTCTATGCCAAACCATTAACTCAGATAGAGAAGAGTTTAATGTTTAAAGCAAAAGCCACTAATAATTTTATCAAAAATAATCCTGACGTTTTATTTACCAGGGCTGATAAAGGAAATAATCACAGTTGCGATAAATAAGAATGAGTACATAAACAAAATCAATTATATGTTATCAGATAAAGATACTTATTTAACAATTGATCACAATCCTATTCAAAAAATTGAAAAACAGTTAAAAGATATGTTGAATCGATGGCACAACAAAGGTTTCGACAAACACATTAAATTTCAATTAAATTCGAGTGATGGTCTTCTACCAAAGGCATATGGCATTCCAAAAATATACAAAGAAGGTTGCCCTTATAGAATCATTGTTTCCACCATTAATGGTCCCTTGCATAATTTTGCTGTTTTTTTACACAAAATTATTTTTAAAGGTATTCCTAATTCACCGTTTTTTGTTAGAAATAGTTTTCAATTGAACAATGTTGTCGACGGAATGAATTGGAATAGTGATTATATTCTTTGTTCACTTGATGTGGTTTCCTTATTTACTAATGTTCCAATTGAACTCGCTATTGAGAGCATTTCTGCTAGATGGAAATTCATTTGTTTACATACAAAAATTAGTAAGGAAGAGTTCGTATTGGCTGTACAGTTTACATTAACGTCGACGTATTTTATTTTTAATGACAAAGTATATAAACAGACTTTTGGTACTCCAATGGGCTCTCCCATTTCACCAATTATAGCTGACATAGTTTTACAGGATCTTGAACTAAAAGCCTTAAACACACACTAAAGTTTAATATTCCTATATATTTTAGATACGTCGATGATATTGTTATGTCAATACCTAAAGATCAAATTGATTTAGTAGTGAGCACATTCAACTCGTTTCATCAAAGATTGCAATTCACTTGTGAATTGCAAAAGGACAATGCCCTCAGTTTCCTTGATATTAAAATCATAATTGACAGGAATAAATTGATTTGTGATTGGTTCCACAAACCAACTTATTCTGGACGATATTTAAATTATCATTCAATGAATCCTATCAGTCATAAAATAGGCACTATTTACTTATTAGTGGATAGAGCCATTTTACTTTCACATCCAAAATTTCATAATAAAAATTTAAATTCCGTAATTAACATCCTAATTGATAACAATTACCCTATACGGTTAATTTTTAATACAATTAATAGTGGATTGAGGACATTGTTCACTAGCAAATTAAACAATCACATTATAGAAACAATACAATATGAAGATGAGACTGCTAAACTTTTTTTCGTTTTACCGTACAATCATGACTGTAATTTAAAGTTCAACCACATCAAAGTTAACAATGAAATCATTAAACCAGCATATCGCAGTTTAAATCAGTTGTCCAAATTCATAAAAACACACAAAGATTTTGTTCCAATTAACAATCAAAGAAATGTAGTTTATCACATCTCATGCCAACATTGTGAATCTTCATATGTTGGACAAACTAAGCGTCAACTCAAAACTAGAATAAAAGAACACATGCATTATATTAAGACTGGACAAATTGAGACATCGGTGATTGCTAAACACTGGTCTAGTTTCCACCGAAGCATTAATTTACACCTAATGCGACGTAGAATCAGATTTAAGTCAATGGAAACCTGTCAAATTGCGCTGATTTCGCTTCCGCTTCGATCTATAAGTATTCTACTTCCAATGGAAACGAAACACTAAATTTAATCCGTACCGGAGTGAAATCGAATTGAGGGTTTCGGTGGAAACTAGACCACTGTATTGAAACTGGACATAATTTCGATTGGAACACAGGTAAAGTATTAGACAAAGAAAAAAACTATTATAAACGACAGACTTCAGAAATGCTATTCATAAAGAAACAGGAAAGAAGGTTGAATTTGATGAGAGACACTGAGTCTTTGCACGATACATATATACCGGTACTTGATAAAGTTAAATGTAGAGGGCTTTATGTCGATCGTTGATTTTGACTTACTGCTCTCAGAACTAGTGTCAATTTGTACTTTGTTCAAGCATGACGTTTAATTGATACTGGAATTTTTACAATTTTTTACGGTTTTTCATTGAGTTTGTTGACATACTTAATGGTTTTTTCTTTTTAAATAAGGTATGACATTATAAATTACGTTAAATATTTGATAATTCTTTTGTGAATTTTACTGATTGTAATTTATGTTAATAGAATCGATTGATAAGGATTTAAAAATAAAGTCAAAACGTTTCGAAACATTAATGCTGTACTATTCATTGCACAACATCCTGCATAGGCTCTACATAGCCAAGAATTTTAACGGATATTTTAATTTAAGAAAAAAGAGACTTAAAATAAGAAAAGATCAAACATAAATACGTGTTTAAACTAACATTTACTTAGTAGAAACAAATATTACAAATTTAATTATTATATTTTTATCATTATTACGATTTGGTATCCTGTAATATATTTATTTATAACATAACTTATAACAATCTAATCACATTGTGTTTGAAAACTTTCACGAGTTTCTGAAAATACATAAAATATTATTCATAGCAAAGTGCATCTCTCAAGTTCTGTCTGTGGGAATTAGCGTGAAACGATATAAAATCCTGGTTTTCTTTTGCAAATCTCCCGTAAAGTTCTCAGATCGCACGTAAGATAAATACGTTTCCGGAATATAATTTCTGAGTATGTGTGCAGTTTTCTCCCGCCGTCGGGCAGTCGATTTATGTGTTCTCCGAAAGCCGTGAAAAGTTTCGCGATGGAATATCTGTATTCTTTTCGTTGCATTCAGCCTTCGAGTAAAATAACGCGAATGTATAAAGTAACTAAAACCACTTTTTCGGTGCACGAAGAAACTTGACGGAAAAAGGAAAGAAAGTTTTTTCTCTTGTGCTAAGTATCTTGTTGAGTCGTCGAAATCCAAAATTTATATGATCTTGCTTATAATTTTTACTTTTGTTCGACTGTTACAAGTTTCGACGTACACTAACATTTCTCGTGATCGATTTTAAATTTTTTAAAAGAATTGTAAAGAAGCAGCTGTTTCAAAAAAAAAAAAGAATTACAACAAGCAAATCAAATTCAAATACTTACGTAAAATACGCAAAGATGGAAAGCACGCGCAAAGATGTTATTTGTGTCTTTTTTTATTTTATTCTGTTTTTAATTATAAATTCTCTGCGAAAATTAATATACATAAAATTTTTTAATTATACACAAAGCATTTAATTATACACGAACGAAGATAAATCGGTATAATGTGTGTTTTTAAGCCAGTATAAAGGCTATCATTTAATTAAATTCTTGGCAAAGAAGTATCGTCTCTTCGCGAATTATATCATGCTTGTTAGTCTTAGTTGTTTAGGATATACATAAATTTATGTCTCAAATAAGATCGTCACGAAACGCGGCAGTCCATTCTATGTGCTAACACACGAAGAAGATAGATAGTATTAAATTGTAGAATATCTAGAGAGAGAAAGAGCAATGACGCGAGATATGCTTTACCTACGCAACGGCGTGAATAACAACTTAATATGGAAAATCCAATTTTATAAGACGAGAAAGAGAGAGACAGAGAAAGAGAGATTAGTGTGAAAAAGATGCGCGCGGTTTCTCCTTTCAGCACGGATCCGATTTCCCTCAATTATTCCTCATTACCGTGGAACGATTGCGGTAATCCGAGTCCATGTTACAAGGATACGCGGAGACACGGAATGGAAATGAGGCGAGGGCGGAAAAGTAGCAATCTCTCGCTCGGCGTAAGAGGGTAAAATGCGGGAACGGGGGCGAAGAGGAGGTTGAGTGCGATAACCAGCTGTCACGATTTAAACCAGTGAGGAAAACGACCGCAATACTCTGCTCGCTGCGGTTCTTGTTGTTGAGAATCAGCGGAGAAATCTGTAAAATTCTGCTTCTTATGATATGAAAAAAGGAAGATAATATATGTGTTGAGTGATATGGATTTCATAGTTCTATTATTGTACAGGTTATTAGGGTCAACACAACACAAATATGTAATGATAAAATCTTTGAAGGACACATTTGAAAAAATATTTTACGTACACAGTAAAAAAAAATAGTAATTTTAACATTTTTTGCATGTTCCAGAAGGTCCACTTTAAATTTTACGTTAAAATAACTCATTTGTTGTGAGTCACTTATTGACAAACTAGTAAAGTCAAATACTTGACACAATACTTTACATTTATATTTGTTGTTTTGACTGTAAGCGTGATGTAAAACTAACATATAAAATAATTAAAACTACACAAAACAGTAGTTACAGTACCTCGTAAGAAATGTTAATAAAACATTTTAGTTTGTAGTGTTGCCACAGATTTTTAAGATTTTTTTAGTATGTTAAATTGACTTTGAGACATCTAGATTAATTGAAATCATTGTCGAGCATGAAATAAGTTAGTAAGAAAAAATATATTAATTATTCATTAGTATGATATATTATATGCGAAACGTTTCGACATTCACAGATGTCTTCATCAGTCGCTAATTACAATTAGTTAAACCATTATAAAATAGATGTCATGGTGTCGGAGATAGGCAGATAACGTACCTTATATAGACTGAATGTTGAAGTCAAATAATAAAATATCAGAAGTAAATAGTCAAATGATTGAATTTACTTCTGATATTTTATTATTTGACTTCAACATTCAGTCTATATAAGGTACGTTATCTGCCTATCTCCGACACCATGACATCTATTTTATAATGGTTTAACTAATTGTAATTAGCTGATGAAAACATCTGTGAATGTCGAAACGTTTTGCATATAATATATCATACTAATGAATAATTAATATATTTTTTCTTACTAACTTATTTCATGCTCGATATTGACCTTTATTTTATCCTGTTTTGTATTTTACAACACGAGCGGTTTATATATTTTTTACCTTTTGAAATCATTGTGTTAAAAGCACTTAAACAATATTCCATTTTTAAATAACATGTAAAAATGTAAAAATGTTAATTTGTGAAGTTAACATAAATTTAACACGTGAAAAGATTAAAAAAATAATAACATATCAGTATTGTGTTAATTTTACATTGAAGTAATAATCAAAACGTCGTAACACAAGAAAAGTTCTACATTTTGACGCACGATTTTTTACTGTGTATTGTTGTCATAAAAAAAAAATAGTAATTGAAGCAAATTATATTTATTACATTTTACATTAGTTTCTCACACGTTACTTTTTAAATGTCTAATGTATGTGACACAGAAAAATTTTACTCTCTATCGTTATCGAAATATATGAAGAACATAAAAAAAAAAAAACACAAAGAAGTTCGATGTAAGTGGAAAGAAATTGGAAATTATATTTTTAATTTCGAAATGCTCGGGCGCGTTTCAGTGGAAAGAAAAATTGTAAGAGTGCACTTTTGCAAAATTGCGGAAGAATAATCACTGAGAAACCGTTTTCTAGAAACGTAACTTATCAAGTGCAATCCATTAAGAAAAACTCTTTTTTTTTTTTATTGTATGCGTTCAATTCTTTCACTTATTCTTACACGTTCGATTTGTCCGGTATAAAACAAGACATAACATCTTGCTCGTGGCAGTAATGCGACGATAGTGATGTTGGCAATAAAGTCTGATATATTTATAATTGCGTAATATGTACGACATGTATCATTATTGGTCGACATTGTGTTAGGCCAACGATTATTGCCAATAAACCCTTCCTTTCCGTTATTGGACACTTAGTAGTGAGGAAAAGTGTGTCGTGCCTTATGTTAAAAGAAAATTCACTTTCGACCCTAGGGATGTTAAGAAAACTTGTAAAGAAGCTTGCTTTCTCTAGATTTCTTTCTCCCTCTTTCACTCACTTCTCTCACAAATCCTATTGCACGTCGCCTTGTTAACGGAATTGCATTTCAAGATAGAAGAAAACACTTTTCTACAAATTCTTTTTTGTCAATTTACAAATAGTGTTCCAATTCGTTCGTACAATTGATGTTTTTAATTAAAATAATAATTTACAATTCTTTCAGTTAACTATATGTTTCAATAAATGATCTTTCTCTCCGCGCAAATTGTTGTCTCACAATAAGTATTATTTTTTACGTAGTGTATGGCTTCTAATTTGTTATGTGACAAGAAATTTTTAATAAGCGAATAAACAAAGAGAGCAAGATTATTGTTAAGGAGAGTAAAACATCTGAGTTTTGCTAGAAAATATTTGTTTTTTTGCATATTATTATCTGTAAAATTTTCCCTCATCATCTGTTAAAAAGTTAACATTTTATAAAACAGAATCGTAATGTTATTGCGAGCAACTTGGGCAATAGTGTAAAATCCAGCGAGAAGGCAACCGGTAATAAATTATCAGAAATTCCATCGTATTTCACGGAAGTTCGTTAAAATTCTGTTTCTCATCATCAAAATGTACCATATGTATAACTCGTTAACTAGGAAATCGGTTTGCATAGAGCCGATATTGGAAAAGTTATTATTGTCTAAAGAGGAAAATATATATATATTCAAGTGGGAGATATTGGAGTTTTACATATTAAAACGCAATCATTATATGCTGTCCATGCATCGGCATGAACAATTCGTTTATCTCGATCTCGCGATTGCACGCGCTATCTCAATTTGCATTAGTAGCGCGACACGTGGCCAAGTGCTCTAGAGAACTTTTTGACCTCTTCTCTTTCTTTCTCTCTCTCCTACGGTAAAAAACGAAACTACTGGAGACGCGATAATGTAGGTTACTCGAAAGTTGCCTATATAAATTTTCTCTCACTTAAAGGCCGGATTAAATTCCTCGTGCGCCAGGAGAATTTGCACAGCGAGGTTTGGCAAACTGATATCGACAGTTTTTTGCAGCAAAGTTTCCACGTTTCTTGTTTACATATACTCTATATTGTTCCAAGTTGATAGCTTCGTGCACAAAATGAAATATTGTCTGAAATTTCGCGTAACGGATTTGTTCAGTTTAGCGGAATATGAAAAGGTTTGTTGTGTGTATACATGTATATACGTACATATATATATATGTATGTATTGTGTAAATTCTGTGACACATAAGTCAACTAATTTAAATCCTAGAGAACGCAACGTAATCTTGTATATTTTATCTAGGTAAAGAAATACATTACAAAGCGAAGAATAAATGTTTTTCCAAAGTGTAAATGTTTTTTCTCGCGGAAATGACGTTTATCTCATTTGAAATTCAACGTCGTTTCCTCTATAAAGATCTAGAAATGACAACACAAATGTAAATGCAAATCCGTAGCTTGTTGTATTCATATTTCTTTTCTGTTACTTCAGTTTGCTGTTTTTGTGGAGCATGAAAAATATGCAGTATTTTATGTGTCGGATTATGAAAGGACCAGAAGGTAGATCCGAGAAAGAGTGAGGCTCTCACAAAAGAACTGTTAAATTCTTAAGTTTCCTTTTAAGCAAACTTTCAAGTATCGATTGTTTACGAAAAAATCTATTAAAACTTTTGCACTCACCCAATATATCATCGGAAATTTAATTAAATGATAATTAAATATGCATACAAAGATTGGAAAAATTAATCGATTGTTTTGTAAATTTTTTATTGTCATTTTGAAAAAGAAGAACGTGGAACAAATTGTTATTTGTCAAACAGGTCTAGTTACGGATTAGTCAAAAATAATACTTAAAAAATGCATTTATGTGTCTACAACACTGTTGTGTAACGAAATACAAATTGTTTTCTATTTCACTTATTATTCTTATTGCTTTTAAAATATAAAAAGTGCAGCCGCAGTTCAGACAAAATTTTCGTTTTGTGTGTACGCGTACATCTCACCGTGCGCGAAGGATAATACCCTCATTGTTGTCTTTAATTTGTTGAAAGCACGAATGGCTTCCTGCTAGAGGAAAACAAAAGTATATACATATATATATATATATAGTATGTGTGTGTGTGTGTGTGTGAGCACATGATGGTTTCCTCAGAAAATTAAAGCTTGAAAAGAGAGAAGAGAGAGAGAGAAAGAAAGATTGCTTGTGCACTTTCACCGCGCTTTATATTGCATCCGATCTCGACTTTTATGAAGAAACTTAGGATACTAGCGAGTGCTTTATGGATCAGATGAGGCTAAGCCAGCAAAATTGTTCGATAGGTATATAGCTTTTGGCGCATAGAAACGCGTTATTTATGCGAAGAATTCACCGTGTAAAAAGCGCTTCTTTGTGCTTCTTGCGTTCATAAATTGATAATCGATTGCACAGGGATATACTTACTCTATTCGGGAGAAAGAAAACGGGGTAAAACCGATGCCGAAGTCCGTGGGAAGAATATGGTAGATGAGATGCAAGGCGCGCGTATGATGGAAAGCTATATCGATTCGTGGAAATTAAGTTTCCGCTTTGTAAACACGCATAAAGCGCATTCGCGAAAAGCGGATAATATGACGTGTACAGTTACAATCGGAATAAAGGTCGTTGTCGCGTGAATCGGCGGTGTATCCTGCAATCGACATAACGAGCAGAACAAATAAAGTCGATGACCGCTTCACGTTCGGAAGTGGTAAAAAAAATTTTTCCAGCAAACCAATGGGTTCGTATTCGACATTTAAATTGCCAAAGTGACGTTTGTTTGTACTACTCAATAGCCCCGAAGCGATATTCTTTGTGATTTTGCAAAATCACAAGGAACAATAAAAAAAAATAAAATAAAATAAAATAAAATAAAAAATAATGAAAAAAAAAAAATGAAAATCAAATCCATTACGTTTTTAACCATGTGAGGGAATTTCAAAAGATGTGCTCGGAAACTTAAATATTTACAGAGAAGAAGAGGGGAATTGTGCATTTTTTAGTATATTATAGATGTATACATACATAAATATAAAATGCATTACATTGAATGCATGCTCTCGGATAGCGTCGATAATTTGTTTTTAAACAGATTTTTAAAAAATATTTTCTCAAATTTTTGTTTTATACAAAATCATAATTTCTTATGTGAGAAAGTAAAATAGATTTCTCATTATCGCGTTATAAACTGAGAAAGCTATTTATTGTGTCATCAGTGTTTACTAATATACCGTTTATTTAGAACAAATGACCGATAAGAAGGAGAGAGAATAAGGAGAGAAGATATCAATCAGTATAAAGGGAAAAGATGTTTGGAAAATCATGACATTCCAACCAGCCATACGTGCGCGATCGCTAGGTCGAGTAATTAGTAACGATGTATGGCAAACTTTCTCCCCTCTTTCTCATGGTAATTAATTAATTCAATAGATAGAAATAATTCGAGTTGAGCGTGAAATAAAACCAATAAAAAGCGCTCAATCTCTAATCAGAAATCCGTATAATTAATAGCAAGATCTTGTTTTTCTTTTTCTTTACCGATACTTTTTGTGAATTGAGACAGATAGGTTTTTGGTTGAAGTTTGTTTGACATTTAATCTAATGTCGAACAAAGTTTGCTCGAAAATTAAAGTCTTATCGAACGTGAGTGACGTGACTAAACGCGACGATAAACGGGAAAGTATCGTCGACTATGAATGAAGGAAAGTCGCTCGGTTATTTTCCCATACGCGCTTTTCTCCCTGTTCGATCTCCCAGGAAATTAACGTCTGTCCGGCAAAACTCGCGGATCGACACGAATTGGACGTAGACACGATGCTGATGGCTGCGAAGTTGTACGTGGCATCAAGAAGCGTAACAAAGTGACAACGTCGAGAGAAAGAGAGAGAGAGAAAGAGAGAGAAAGAGAGAGAGAGAGAGACAACAAAAAGTCCATCATCTTTGTAAGTCAGTATTTATCAGTTCGTCAAAGTTACGCACAAAACTTTATACTTTTTATACACAAATGTGTGTATTGCTAAAACAGTTTAGTTTTATATATTATTTATACTTGTTATTTGCTTAAATTTTGAATAACGTTTAAATAATATATAAAAATGAAAATAATTATTATTTATGTTATTAATAAAGTAATACAACATCTCACTATGTAAAAAAAGTAAAAACACAAAGCAAATTATGATGTTAATCTTAAAATTTTCACAAATTGCAATAAAATAGGAGTTTTCTACTTTTGTGATTAATTGTTGAAATAATTGTGCTAAGTTTTTTCTTTTGTTAAGGAATGTCTGTGTGATTAATAAGAACGAAAATAATTTTTATAAAAAAGAGATGAAAACGTTTTAGTGTTCGAAGTAAGAACTATACAATAACTCGACTGAGATTGGCATATAGCCTCCGATTTCGCAATAAAAATATCGATAGAACGTTCTATTTTAGAAAACAATTATTTACTGCTCTCGAAGAGCTTCAAATAACTTGATTTTGTTCGATCGCACACACATAGTATGTGCGCGCGCGTTGTATGATTGTGCTCGATTGTGCGAATATTGTGCACAATGCCTGTCCATGAATAGGAAACGCAGAGTATGTTGCTTGTAACAATACGTAAATCGATATCTATCTAAATAGTTCGCGATGGAATTGGAAAAGAATTCGTTTCCATTTAAAAGATGTCACATATATATATGTATATTATGTACATACTGAATATCCTAGCGAATAAGTTACGAGGGACGTTAAATTGAAAATATGTTTATAAAACTTGCATGTAATACGTTGCGTGTTGCATTTGCTCTTTTTCCCCGAGTTCCCCGTCGAGGTAAAATCCAGCAGTGTATTTACTGGTGTTAGATTGAAATGTGTGCGCGTCACGAAAATGCAGGATAGAGGATATACGCCAGACGCGACACGACGGATAAAACACTCTATCGATCCTTTGCGCGTTTCCTCGATATATTTCACACGGCCAAGTTCATTCTTCATTCCTTCGGTTACCTATTTTCTGAATGGAATGAATTTCGCGCGACGATACTTTTACGTGTACGAGGTATTTTAATAATGAACCTCTCCTTTGACTTTGATTGTAATAGAAGGTTTTTGTCGCACCTGGCTCACCAATATAAATTTAAATAGATCGAGCGTCTCTTTGTATTTTGCATATGCGGGCTTGTGCGCTTGATAGAAAATGGGCACTGTCGTTAAAATTTTATTCTCGAACACGATTGTACTCGAACACGCTCGTCTTGATTAGTTAAAAAGTTTATGAATAAAATATATTGTATTAGCAAAAAATTTTTTGTTTGCAAAATGAAAAATTAGTTCGTTGTTAGAGGTATACATCGTGGTTGTATTGAATTTAGCACAAGAGAATGTATCGCGTACAAAAATAGAGGAAATCATTCATTTATAGTTTTTTCTCAGTGATTGCTAAATTTTATTTTCGTTGTTTTTTTTTTTTTTTTTTTGAGAATACACGAATAGCACGTGACGTTCAATATTATCAATTTTTTCTTTTTGGTGCAATTGTTTCCAAATATTTCAGTATGTATCTCTCAGTTTGAAAATACAAGAGTCGTTATTTGTTTATTTCGAAAATAGCACCGATTATTGCTCCGTTATTGGAGAGTTAAACTTCATTTTTTATTCAAAATTATATATTGCATTGAATATTTTATTCATTTTATTCATTTCAAATAATTCAATATTTCCGTGCTTGTTTGTGCATTTGAATCTTTTTTAAATTAATTTCAAATTACGTTTAATTTAAAATAAACTTTTGTAACAGTGTAGGAACAATAAATACAATATGTGAATTTGCGTTTATCACAAATTCCTGCTCGACTTCTCACATTAACACTTAGGTATCCAAAATTCTTTTACTTCTAACATGGAATTCTGAATAGAAGCAATTTATTTGGTGATTAAATTCCTTCCTTATATAGGAAAGGCGCGAGTTTTCTTCCACGCGAAGAACACTCGCAAAGTAGTTCCATTAAAACTACAGCGTGTCGAAGTTTTTTTTTCTCTCTGTCTCTCACACAAGACAACAATCCTAATTCTTGACGTGGATTTATTCTTTTCGCTATACTCAAGAGTTGTACCCAACCATATTTGAAAGTGTTTTACAGTTAAGGTAAATGTTCCAGTGATTAAACATGTCCCAGTACTTAAACACTCACTCGAATTTTTATTTATATTAAACTATTTTACTGATATTTACAATAATCAAAAGTTTTATTAATATTTTTAATTGTATTATTATTAAAACATTGTAATAAAAGTTTTCTAAACAGTAGATGTGATAAAGAAAAAAATAGTTTTTGAGAGTAGTAACAAATTTATTGCGTTTTCAACTCTTACGTTAGCGGTTTGCGTAAGACAAAGTATATTCTTCTTAAGGTTATAATTAAATACACAAAATAAACTTTTTGTTCAGCAAAGATTTTTCAAACTCAGTATAGACTATAGATTGATAAAAAACTTT
>NW_018020807.1:206300-211997 GCF_002006095.1 Pseudomyrmex gracilis | reverse complement strand
ACAAGTTAGAAAACCTGTTTAAGCACTGGGCCATAGCAGGTATGTTAGAATTCGATTAATTTACTTTGTTTTTCTTTATAAACCCAGTTCTTTAAAGCTTTATTTAGTGAAAATATAGTCTGGTTTTTTAAATAAATACTAATACTCACTAACAAAAGTTAAATTATACGAGTATGATTTGTATAAGTTAAACAGCTCTCTTAAACGTTTAAGTATTGAGACATTTACCTTACGTGAAATTGATTATATACTCAAAGAGGTATTGAACATTAAAAATAAACATTCTCACACATGTATGTATATAATAACGGCTTCAAAATATAAGATAAAATAATAATTATTATAAACTTCACAAGTTTCTAACACAAACGCAATTCTAAAGAAATAATTTTTCTTACGTCAAAATAACGCGGCAACAAACTTTTTCTTGCGTTACAACAGGAAGTATTATTTCTAAGCGAGATCTTGATAAGCACATAGGAAATGAAATAGGTTTTCACTTAATTTTATCTTAAGTTGCCCAATAAAATGGAACGACGAGATTAATCTTCGAATAAAAGAAGCAATTTTATCTTGCGGAGGCCAATTGCGATGCCGCGACTTGGAATTTAAAAAGGATGCGGCTTAACGGTAGGTAGGTAAAGCTTTCCGCCGTTCAGAGGTTATATTCGAAAGCAGCTTTAGCGCTCAGGATTTAGCGCAGATTCTTTTGACTTTTTAAGTAGCGATAAATTTTTATAATGCGAACATTGTTCTCTTCTATAACACACGTTGAGTTTGCGTAACCGCGCGCGTTAATTTTTGTTTTTGGAACTGGCGATTAGTTTCGCAACTTTGCTCACAATATGTGAGTCTAACGAGATTTATAGTCTGATAAGATCTGTAGCGCATAGATTAAATCTGTACCGAGCGATATTGTTTCTTCTCGCGTTTTCGCGTAAAATATGTTTCGAACTGCCGTAAAATTTTGTATCTACGATTTGCACTTACGAAATGTGTGCAAATATATGCAATACAAAATATTTTCTCTCATTTACCTTCCATTATGCAATTTAATTTGGAAATCTGCACAGGATCACTGTACTTACTATGACAAAGACTTTTATTTAATGGCTTTAATAGTCTTTTTGTTTTTCCGCTTTCACTCTCTCGGTGTCTTATCACCGACGTAACGTTATCGAACGCACAAGGACGACTTTTGTCGCTGATTGGATTCGCGTAAAAGCGGAATCGAGCTTTTTCTATCCGACGACTCTTTTCTCTATCCCTCTTCTCGTGATTCGGTTTCGACGGTAACGCCGTCACCCTCTTTGGTGCTTGATTGAAAAATGTTTTTCTTTTTTTCTCCTCGAAAAGCCAACACACTCAATTCTCTACGCGCAAGGGACGTCTTTAATCATCAACGATAAACACGAGATATTACCCTGGAGCTCGATCCATTTTGCGAGAGCTACAAACAGAAAATTTGATAGAACAGAGAACGTGATCTCACAAAGTGTTTTATTATACCGCGCACATGTATAATATTATTTATTATACATTTACTTTACGTAGATTTTGATTAATTTCACATTCATGCACATATTCATCGCGGAGTGCGTGCTTTCATATAATTTCGCGTAGAATTGATGAGTATATATATATATATTATTCTTAATGTCAAAAGATATAAGATAGTTTTGTTAAGTAAAATGATTTGATGACACGATTGTCGCGTTCTAGTACAAAATGTTTTTAACGTTATTATACGGTACTCTCTTAAGTAGAATCAGTGCATTGCAAATAATATATGCAATACAAAATATTTTTCAAAAATCAGTAAATATTTACTGATCCCGATAGTTATAAGTCTTCCACCGAGAATCAGTAGATTAAACTGATTCATTCTGTTGGAACTCTTTTACCGCGCAAATCAGTAATTATTCGCTAAGTCAATCAGTACATATAAATGTATCAATTAGTAGTAAATCAGTAGAATATCGTCATATTCACTAAATAAAACAGTAAGACTGTACTGGTAATCAGTGATAAATTTACTAAAAAAACAGTAAGAGTGTACTGAGAATCAGTGGAAAATATACTGATAAAGTAGTAAAAACTTTACTGTTGCTTATCAGTAAATCGGTATTCAATTTATTATTTCTAAATTTTGAATACTCAAGAAAAAATCCGTCTTATATGGACACATTTAAATGTGACATTACTGGGGATGCAGACACATAGCAAAATATATCAAATTATTTGAACGATTTGATATTATGTATGTATCATAATGTATCAGTGTAAAACCAATAAAGTAAATAAGTAAATCATGCTTTTATTTTAATTAATATAACGTTTTATGAACATTTCTGCAATTTTTCTTATACAAAACGGACTTTATTGGTTTTATCTCACACTGATACATTACGATACATACATAATATCAAATCGTTCAAATAATTTGATATATACATACCTTCAAATAATTTTGCTGTGTCTGCATCCCCGGTAATGTCATAGATTATATATTTTAATTCTTGCACGGTTAAATTTTTTATGTTCTCCATTTATTTCGCAGCATAAAAATGTTATAACGTTATGTTATAACGTTATTATACGGTATTATATACGTTCAAACGGTATATAATTGTATTTTGCGTGTGTTTATCATAGATAATTTGCCGAAATATATTCTCTGTTTTGTTTTGATATGACGCGTGCATCGAAATATCCATTTGGCTAACAAACGGCGCAACGTCTGAAAACAAATCCCCGTTGCCATCATCATCTCAATGCGATCGACATCGCAGTAATACAATAATAACGACCGCTAGGTGGAAAGTCTCGTGGTATGAATAAATGATGTAATACGATTCTCTGATCAAACTGAAATCGATTCTTCTTTAACGACACAGTAAACACGGGGCTGCGCTATACGATTTCACTTGTTATTTATGTACAAAGTTCCACATCCAAGCAGTAATATTTCATTTCCAGAATGCAATTCAATATGTCACGGTTGCGCGTTCGTATTTGCCTTTGTCTATTTGGAAAATTAATAGCGTGCCTGTTGCTTGATGAATGGCGTAATTTAAGTAGATAATCTCGTAATAGTAAATAATACATCTGTAATCGCAAAGTGGGTAAGCATAACCCATGATGAAAAGTGAATAACAACACAGTGAGTGATTGTTTGATCATTTTTATTTCAAATGTGTTTGCTCTCTTTTCGGATTTTATTATTATTTTTGATTATACGAAATTTGTTGCGTAAAAAAAAAACAGTAGCGCGTTTTGAAAAAACTTGCAATTTATCACATCCTTGCGACAAAAAAAGTGACGGTAATTAAGAAACGGTCAATTTCTGTCGCGACGTTTGCGCCTCTACTTGAATAAACGGGGCTATTGTTATTCTTTTGTGTGTGGTACGCGCAATATCGGTCCTCGTTGGCTTAACGTGCGACTCATTAATAATCGTCTCTTGTCTTCTTGTTTTCCCGTCGTCAGTGTGGTCTCGTGTGGAAAAATGCGCTCCGTTTTTCATGATAAAAACTTCGCCGCGCGTGCGCGCGCGCATTCTTCTCGTTTGCATTTCCGTCGTAGAAAAGACGAGATGTAGCACTTTCGTCCCTCGCTATCGCGTCTCGCGTAATTTCCATCTTATTTCGCCCGTGGCGACGCTTTAAATGCCTTCCCGCTGGGCATCTTGCGATCACCAGGGATAATTTCTAAGAATAAGTCCGACAGATAAGACAGACGAATAGACAGCTGATTTGCGGCCATTTCAGTACGTTCCCGCTAAGTTAATCTCCGTCACGGTAAAAAAAAAAAAGAAGTTTCTACGAAACACTATAGCCTCGAACAAGTAATATTTCTCCGGGGAAAAAGCAAGTGTCATAGAGCACGCCGATATTTTATAAAATAATATTAAGTAAGTCAAAAAGATGCGCAATCTTAATCCTTCACTGTAGATCTCAAAAATAAACTTACGAGTAAGACAGACTGGGTCGGTGAGACCCACGCGACTTTAAAATCGATAATTTCCGCGAAAAATCAATAGTTTTGCAATTTCGGGTTTTGGTTTTTTTTTTAATCAAAAGAATGAAATTTGAACAATTCTTTGTCGGTAAAAAACAATTTGAAAAAATCTGTAGAAGTTTGGAAGATTTATATAAGCGTTTAAAAAAATTAAATTTTCCACAAACGCCGATGCGCAATTTTTGAGTGGGTCTGGGAGGTCTCATGTTTGCACGCGAAAGGTTAAATTCAATATAATTCTATTCTCTTTAAGCAGGTTATCATCGCGTTTACAGTAGGTAAACAACAACATAAAATATTAGGTCTACCGGAAAGTTTTGTCCGTTTTTGGAATAAAACAAAATACAAATTTTTCTTACCGTCAATAAACTTTATTAAATAATATAATTGCCATTATTATTAATGATTTCTTGCCAGCGTGAGGGCAATTTGTATATCCCATTTTTCGAAAAATTAAGAAAAATTTGTATTTTGTTTTATTTCAAAAACGGACAGAACTTTCCGGTAGACCTAATACATATTTGACATTTGTTTTTTCAGTTTTGCAATAAGCTGGTTTTGCCTGATGACAAATCTGCTTGAAATGAAAGTAGAAATTTGATTTTGACGCGAAATGAATGGGTTTCATTAACTTTTCTTCCGCAATGTATTGCCAGTGGCTAGGTTTCAAATGCTTCTTTTATCAAACGTTTGATATAGGATTAGACGGCGTACAATATGTGTCATTAAGGTTAAATAGAAACGAAAGTATGTCGCCAGTATGTGACCAGAAACGGACCAATGAGTTTTTTGTCCGCTTTGATAACGGACTTGACAGAAAAAAGTTTTGTATATGCCTGTATATTTAATGCTCGTTTTTTCTCTCGATAGAAGAAACGCTTTTACCTCACCCGAATATTCATTTTTCGAACAATCAACAATTTTTCAATTTTATGGCAAACAAAAGAATACAAAAACAGTTTTCTATGTGAAAAAGAATTCTTGTAGTAATTGATTCTCAAAATTACTCTGTGTGTCTCTTTTTTCTCTTTGACTTTTTTTCCTATTTTTTTCATATCTTTTTCTCTCTCAAGAGCAGTATTGACTGTTATATTTAATTTCCATTTCACTGTTATTCTTCACTTTGTAGATAGATATTACTGTTTTGTTTATTTTTGGACTACATTAAAACTAAATTACTTAGTTTATAGTACTAATTTCCGATTTTTATCTTCTACAAGTATTAGGGGAGACCGGGGTTAGTTGCCTATAGGGGTAGGTAAACTAATTGTTAATAACATTGCACCTATATGTGCTTTGTCGCGGAAAAATTTTCTATAGAAACAAGTCACGTCTACTATGCTATTCATTTGTTTTCTACGCCGTGATCGCACGTTACTTCAGAATTATCAGCGTTTATCGAAAAATTAACTGCGTAAGTAAATATTTTTTCTTGAAGATTTTATGTTCTCATGCTGTATATAGTTACGATAGGATAAATGTTAAAGAAATATCTTAAAGTTTGTTTATTAAACAAACTATTGAAGCGGTAATTTTTTTATATATAATTAATTTAAGGTTAAGATAGAGCATTAAAGACAAAATGATCGTTCGGGGCTGGTTGGCTAATAACGTCTGGGGTTATATGACTAACTAGTCAACCAACTCCAGTGATATCAGTTTTTACTAAATTTTCAT
>NW_018020807.1:194658-205830 GCF_002006095.1 Pseudomyrmex gracilis | reverse complement strand
TAAATAATATTTTGTAATAAAACAACTTTTTTGCCATTGTATTAAACCACTAAGTTGTTAATAACATTTTCTTTACTTCTTATACTTTAGTCAACCTACCCCATACTGTAAGTCTACCAACCCCGACCGTGGGGCTAGTTGACTAACATGACAAGTGCTCAGAAAATATTAAAATACCTCAGTCGTTGTAACATTAAGTCTACTTTTACTATTTAATCACATAGTCAAATATATGTCTTATAAGATATACCAACCATTATAACAATATCTTGCTCATATAATTTATTAAAAATCAAATACTGAAAAATTGGCTTACTAGCCCCGGTCTCCTCTATAATTGAAAAAATAATAATTTTACATATTATACTTAATTTGCATGTAAAAAAGTGCAAAAACTTTATTTTTTTTCTGGGATAAGATATTTTATTCTATTAAATTTTAAAATCTCAGAAGAAAGATGTTCTACTAACTCGGAAAGAGTTAATCATTCAGAATATCCTACGCGCAAGGAGAGAGAGAGAAAGAGAGAGAGAGAGAGAGAGAGAGAGAGAGAGAGAGAGAGAGCTTTTATATTATACATTTTTATATAGTCTAAAGTATATTTTTTTTAAGTAAAAAACCGCAATTTATTATACACCTTGTTCTCTTTCTCTCATTCTAACACAATATAATCATCATGATTAATTTACAAATAATGTAAATTATATGATAATTTTTGCTTATATAAATTGTTAATTGATAATTAAGAAAAAGTGTCTCAAAACTTTTTATATTAATAGAAAAAATTTTAAGCTATTTTTTCAGTCTAATGTTGATAAAACGCCTGATCTGTGTTTCAATCATATTATTCCGCGAACGCATTACGTACATGAAAGGACGCGCACTTTTGCCTTGGTTTCAGTTTTCTCAAAGTATATTGACCTCCCCCGTGTATGTCTGTACACCGAAGATCGCACGATGCTCTTTGCAACCAAATCAAGTTTGGCTCTCATGACGAAGAACTTGATACAGTTTGGTTTGTTATTGAGTGACGTACGACATACGAGAATTTAATGTATTCTGCGGGTTTCCACAGAACGTGTGTCACATAGAAATGATTCTTAGCAAGAAATGTTTCGAACTTTGATTTATTTCGCACAATATACTTTTTCATGTTGAGATTTCTTTGTTCTGACTTTCTGCAGTTTCATATTTTGTGTGTGTGTGTGTGTGTGTGTGTGTAACGTTTATTTTGATCTAAGGTGATATTTTTGTCATTATCGTCGATTGAAATATACCGATAAGATAATAACATCGCGATCATAAATAAATGAGAATGGAGATAACTTCGGAAATAAGTTGCGAAGTTGGTCGAGTAAGAATGAAGATAGAAAGAAGTGTGATAACAGTTGGATCGATGAATTTTAGTGACGCGTTTGCGCGCGAGTCTTCTATGTCGCACTGATCGTTGTGTTGCACTACTGAGTCTACATCATATAACGAAACAGCAAAATAATATACGCTGTATCTAATCTTATAAAATTGAAACTATATATTAATGATTGAAACTTAAATATTATAATGTCATACGCAGTTTATTAACGTAAATTAACGTGTACTACATATATTTAGTACGTATATATATTTTATAAATATTACATGTATGTATCTAATAATTATAATGTTCAATTTATTGTATGCAGGAATAAAATTAAAAAAAAAAAAAAAAAACGTAAAAATGCGATAAATTAATAATACAGGCGATAATTTGAATTCGCGATAAAGCGCACAACGTTATAGTACACGTACACTGTTTATTATGATTGAAAGTAAGTACATCGTAGACAGGCCATTGATCAGAACGCGTTTATATAATATTTGTGCTTTTTTACGCTTTTTTTTGGTTTTTAAAGCTCTCGAGCCTATCGCTCATAGCTTAATACATGTATGCTTTTATCGGTCTATTTTTGTTATTAGTAGTTAACATCACAGTTTACAAATACACGCAGAGAGTACATTATACACACAGTTCGCTGTAAATGCGCCACGAGCATTCTTTCCGTAGTTTTGATGATCGATTTTGATTGACAGTTTCTCGATGGCGATGACGGAAGCGGCGCTTTCCGGTTCGCTGAAATAACTGGAGCCCGTATCTGGAAAATACAAACAAAATTATTCCGTATAAGTCCGAAGTAACACAAAGTCGATAATGATTGAGAACATTCCAGACTTAGATTTCATTATTATTATTATTATTATGGATGTTTTGTATTTCCTTGATTATATCTCATCTGTCGTTTATATTATAGTAAAAAGAAAGAAATAGGGAAAACGGTCAGGTTGACGAAATGTTTTTGTACGCTGTAATGTGTACGCAGTATCAAATTGCGTTCGAAGTGATATCGAGTAGAATTTTGCACGCGGTATTGTTTTTGCGTGTTAAAAAATTGTCTCATGACGTTCCGACCTCGATTCAGATACAAAATTTCTGATCATTCGTAAATTTTCCTTCTTGACCTTATAAGAAAATTTGCTCGTTTATTCATACTCATACGAAGAATTAAATATTTATGAATAAAAATACAATATTGAATAATCGACGAACGGTACAGATGCGTTTAATCTCTTCGCTTCCGGAAATTTTGATCCGGGTGAGTCAACAACGCGCTGAATATTAATAAGCATCGATTTTAATAGAGAGTGCACTTAATGTGCATCTTGCAATCTGCATATCCATATGTGTGCGCGCGCGCGTATGTACATCGTTAATGCGTTTTATTACGCGCGAAATAACGCGGTAAAAGCTCGCTCGAATTAAATGTAAATAGATCTTTCTGTATTTAAAGCTCTCAGCGCACTATATGTTAATTTACTATATGTTATTTCTGTCGTTATTTTATTATCATCAAAGAATTTTCATTACTTTTAAATGAATTTCTAACAATTTATATATATGCAATGTGTCAGGAAAGAAATGATTAAGTGGTGCAAATTATGCATTTATTTTAAATGAAATATCACGTTATTATTTAAAATCTTCTGACTGTAATTAAATTTAATTCATGATGATAGTGTGATTTATTGCACACAAAAGAGGTCTTTAGAAGCGCAGAATAATTTATAAAAGAGCCCGTACTTCATTAAGTTTATGTTCAACGTTGTTTTAAGAGGATTTTTCTCGGCTATTTTTTGATGAAAAGTTTACATATAATACATATGTATATATATGTATATATTACATGTTATATATATATATTAATTATATATTATAATATATGTACATATATATATATATATATAAAACAGTTGAGATGGACCTTCCAGCCTTTGACTAGGGATGGTAGTAGTAGATAAATAATTGAATAAATTAAAATATGGAACGTTTCGATCTATATTTGTAAGATCATCTTCAGCCGGGCTTATTAAAAATAAAAATGAAAATAAAAATAAACATCAGAAGTCGTCACAAAACAAAGGTATATGAGAGATGTCAACAATACAGTGATGGAAATTGTTGTTGCATTTGTATTTTGCCCGTCTCATGAGATATTTGTGCGTTGGTCGTCGCTGTGTTATGATTGTGTTGAGAGATTTCAACGATTTGATTAGTTTACTGATTATTTTTTGGCGATGCGGAGACGAATTGAACAACAACAATTTCCATCACTGTATTGTTGACACTGTATTGATTCTCTTATATACTTTCGTTTTGTGACGACTTCTGATGTTTATTTTCATTTTCATTTTTATTTTCAATAAGCCCGGCTGAAGATAATCTTACAAATATAGATCGAAACGTTCCATATTTTAATTTATTCAATTATTTATCTACTACTACCATTCCTAGTCAAAGGCTGGAAGGTACATCTCAACTGTTTTTTAAATTAATACGGCCGTTTTACCAGATTTATATATATATATATATATATATTTCAGTTTTATAGCGTTCTACACCTTCCGATTCCCAATTTTCAGCTCTTCCTTTCTGGAACGGCTTTTTATTTTCTGGTTTCTTAACAATACAAGTTTTACGGAGGGTAGATTGTTAGCTTAACGCCCAACTTTTCCAAAGTGAAGGGCTTGTAGAGTGTGTTGGACCTACAGATTTAGGCGGATTTCGAAAGCGCTTATAATCACTTCGAAACGACTGGAAGTTTGATTCAGTTCGCATTTCAATCGATAAGTTCGACTGAAAGAGACCGGAAAAATCCGAAGGTGCGGATTCAAACTCGAGACTTCTCTGTTCGCAGCCCCCACGAGATCACTGAGCCGGATGTTTTTTTTGTACTATTATAATACATGTGTATTAAATTTTTTTGTGTGTTATTATAATGTTTATTAAATAATAATAATGAACAACATCCCAAAGATCAAAGAATCATCAAAAACCGATCATTGAGAAAACAGAGAGAAGACGCTACTATAGCCGCAGTGTGTTAAACTCGACGGTTCTCTTTTGGAAAGGCATAACGCGATTCACAGATGATCAGAAGTCGTCTGTCCAATCAATTGACTGAACGACGCGGCGCGGACGCAATGCAATTTCTCAGATGTTAGTGTTTCGATACGAAACAACGATCGGCTTGTCATAGGGATTTGCCGATTCGCTCAACTGACATTCCGTTATTCCGTCAGCGTGATTGAAATACAGTCCGACCGCTATGTCCGTGCTTCTGGCAGTTTCTCGAATACTCTTCATTTTTCGGTCGCCCTAACGCTCTTCGTTTATGCTTCTTTTTTGCGCCAAAAAAGCGTTTTATCAATCTGAGACCGAACCATAAATCTCCAAGATTGAAAAATGCAGTCTACTGCTTTTTTAGCGCGTTAAATAATTTAAGTCAAAGCATAACAATCATTTTTATGAATGTTAATTTAGATTTTATGTTACATGTATATTTTGTACGATCAAGATTCGTGATTGACAATTATCCCTTTGCGGACGGACATGCGTCTCTCAGACTCACTCAAAAATTGCACATCGGCGTTTCTAGTAAAAATTTTATTTTTTTAACCCTTGTTATCCACACTTCATCTCCGCAACATAAACCCCACTGGGGGTTCACTGGACTCCAGCCTTTTTAAAAGGTTCTAGAAAGTACTCTATTCACTTTTTCATGTGGAAAAAAATCATAGATACTCTCTAAAGGATGCTGAATCAAGAATGTTATTTCTGATTTTGAATTTTTTATTATATGTTTAAAAAAATCGCGAATTTAAAAATCGTAGAAAATCGACTTTTTTCACTCAAAAAATCATATTCATATATCTACCAACAGATGGTGTAACAAATCTCGCTTTGGAATTTTACTTACTTAAAAGTAAGCTCAAATTTATGCTGGGGTCTTATGGACCCCACGTAAGTAATAAGGGTTAATGTTTATATCTTTGAAATTACTAGAGATTTTTTCAATGTGGTTTTTTTATCGATGCAGAATCATTCGAATTTTCGATTCAAAAAAACATTGAAAAAAATATCGATTTTTTGCGGTGATATTCGATTTTAAAGTCGCGTGGGTCTCACAGACCCAGTTTGTCCGGTCATCATTTTTGAGGTCTGTCTACAAAAGGTTTTTATAACATAATTTATTTCTCTCAACAAATGTAATTGAAGTCTACGATACATATGGGTAATTCTCAAAAAACGTAATCTCCGTGGACTGTAATCTCCATGGTATATTGACATAAAAACATAGATAAGTTTTTTATATTGCATAGTCACGTATTCATATTACGAATGGTGACTTAAAATGGTATGAAAAAACATAATTCACCGCTATCCGTTAGTTAATAATAATTATTTTTTATCAAAACTGAAAGTTGAAATTTACGCGTTCACAGAGAATCACCCATATAATAAAATGGCACTAAAATGTCGAGAAAATAGAAGCTACTAGAAACTGGTTTTCAATTTTTTCAAGAAGAAGTATCTATTTCCCGTATATAAATATCACCTGTGCATATATTCAATTTTTTTAGTGCTTCAACTTTTATGAAATTCGTAGCGTTTGTTCGTATAAATATCTACTTTGATAAAGCCGTGTTTAGTACGGAAAGATCGAAATATTGCATACTGCAGATACGTCAGCGTTGGAACGATAAAGTCAATATGCAGAGTTTGTTGAACATGTTTGATTATCACATCAAATTTGTTGAGAATGAACAAATAGCCTGCATCCATATCATCAAATACAAATTGTTTATTTTGAAGTTGAATAAGTAAAGGATTATCTGTTATATATACTTGATGTCATTGTACATAATCATACGTTTATATATATGAAGAAGAAATTGTTTACAGTATATACATATTGCGTATATTTTGGATTTTTGAAGTTTGCTCTCTGATCATAAAAATCGTGCAATTTGTAGAATCGTTTGTAAATATAAATGCTCGGCATTCACTGAATACACATGAAAAACTGTTTATGTGCTTTAAGCGGATTTGTTTAAATCTTCGTCAAAACGCGCCGCGCGAGTTCATAAGGATTGAATCGAAAAATTTGATCGCCCCGGAACTGCATTCATCTATCGACCGGTGAAATATGACTTCCTGGCGGTTTTGGCTGCGGTTAATTCCGTACTACTATTTCGAGAGAGTGCGCGCGCTCTCGATTTCGAAGTAAAGCGGTAAAATATCGAGCCATCGTTAGCCACCGGTTTTTCATGGCAAGCAATGTCATCGGCAAATTAAAGCTCGCTTTTAACGAGATCCATTAATTGTACACATACCGTTCGGCAACTGATTGCCATTCGCGATTAAATACCATGATGTTTATATGTATGAAGCTTTTTTTATTGAACGTGTTGCGTGCGCACACTATCGTTCCTGGTTTTCATTTTAATAAATATTTAATGAACACGTATTCGAAATAAGTCGCACGTCTGTTCCGACAGATTCATTTCTTTTCATTTTTCTAGTTTTTTCATCATTTTATATGCGCGATGCAATCAGAACTTGTCCATCAATTTTTTATATTTGTCCTACATCAGCAAAAAGACAAATATGCAAAACTGCATATAAAATTTTCCTGGTTTCATTGTGCGTATTTAAATTTACAAACCACATTTGCTTTTGTTGTGTCAACAAAAGTAAGAAAACTGTCAGAAAAAAGCATACTTCCTCGCGGATCTTTTTAGTGTTTCGTAAATATTTATGAATTTCTTATTACCTATATTTCTATACTAATACTAACTCGAATTTATTAACGTAATATATATATATTTTTTTACTAACGTAATATATATTTTTTGCTCTCTCTCTACTCTATATATTTTAATAGAATAAATTTGAATTTACAGTTTATAATAGGTGTAATTAAATTTGTAAATGTAATTAAATTTACAAATAAATTATTAGAGAAAATTGATCTCGTATATAATAATTTGATATTTTATGTACGTATAAGTAATAACGAGCAATTAATAATAATTTGATTTAATTTACTCCTAAGTTATTTCCCGAATAAATTGTATTACGATGTTTAATGAATGAAATATCATTAATTACTACAACTCGATTTAACATGTGTGTATACATATCTAATTTTGAAAAAGTGCCTCATTAGTTTATTGAACATATTTCGGTTGGGAATCGATAGAATATTTAGCAGTATGCTAAAATTTACAGCCGACACACGCAGCTTTCCTAAGAATATTTTATGACGCTACAGTTTACGGGTGGTAATAAATTTCCATTTATTTCTCCTTTTTTGACAGAAAAAAATTGATATTGATTTTTTTGAAAGTCTTTTATTGTTTTTTTTTTTTTTATTGTATTTCTAATTTACGATAAGTAAATAGGATATAAAACGTAAAGTGTGATAGAGGCAAAATAGAAAACGATATAGGCGAGTTAATTGGTTGGAAAGATATAAGGTAATGCTTCTGTTGAAACAATTTTTATGGTTTCCGCGATAGTAGATGCCGCGCTAACCAACTCGCTTTTATCCATAAGAATGTACGACCTTTTTATCGTGACATTTTTCAAAACGTGACAATGTTATATTGACACATCATTACATCAAATCTATTGATTTCTATTACTTGTCAAAAAGACAAGTCGCTGATATTTCGTCCGTTTGTTCGATATCGAAATATAAGAAGCAAATAATGAAGGAGAAAAATGACCATTTACACACAAACCATTTATTGTCATTTTCAACATTTGTCACACCGTTTCTCTAATCCGTTCAGTTTTTTTCTTCTGTATGAAAAAATAATTTGAAATGCTATATGTTACAAAAGAAAGAGAGAGGAAAAATAAAATAATTTCGAATTACGTTTGTTACTCGATTTTAATTGCTGTACGTTTTCTTATTGTACCTCTTGATTTTAATTCGTAAGTTTAAAACGTTTAAAACGTTTATTTTGTGACTGAGATTAAACACTTTTCGAGAATCATAATTTTTATGCTTCGTAAAAGGGATGTAAAAAAAATATAGTAAAAAGAAGAAATACGTTGCTATTTTAACTGTGCAATATGCCGTCGCGGGTTTTCTTTGAATGGCGCGCGAAATACCGACATTAACGTCGCAAAACGAAGCAAAAATCTTACGTGTATGTATTCTCTCAACACATACATACTCATCTCTTCTTATGCTTTTTATATTTGTATATTAATATATATATATATAAAAGATGACTTTCTTTTCTCGAAGTCGAGCGTCGACAAATTACCGTTTCTTTCGCATGCAAATGACAGCGCGCGATTTGAGAACGACACTTTAAATCACAGTTTTATTCTTACGCGCCATTGGAACCCAGTCTTTCATACATAAAATCTGATCGTTTTTCTTTCGTCGCTCGTGTTCTTTTTCGCATGATTTATCCCGACAGGACCACGATACACGAGACGATTCGAAGTTGCGAGAAAAGAAAACTCGCGTTCTGAGTTTCATAACTTTTTATGTTCTCGAAGATTACTCTCTCCGGATCCCCCGGTATGCTTTCATTAAGAAGTTGCAGATGACGAAATAAAATTCGAAGATATCATATTGCGAGAGATTATTGCGCGAATAAACTATACATAAGATATCGTTTTACATACACGATCTAGAAATCTTGCTTTGTGTTTTTATCTGATTTCTCATTTTTTTTAAATTATATATATATATATTAGATTTTTATTTTATTTCATATATGTATATAGTCGAGCTTATGTGTCAGTATTATCTTTATGATATTTCTTGACTTATGAGTTTAATCTTTAAAAAAAGTATTATGGTTAATTTTATATAATATAACATAATAATATATTAGGTCTACCGGAAAGTTCTGTCCGTTTTTGGAATAAAACAAAATACAAATTTTTCTGAATTTTTCAAAAATGGGATATACAAATTGCCCTCACGCTGGCAAGAAATCATTAATAATAATGGCAATTATATTATTTAATAAAGTTTATTGACGGTAAGAAAAATTTGTATTTTGTTTTATTCCAAAAACGAACAGAACTTTCCGGTAGACCTAATATTTTATATAATATATTTTTTTGGATCTGAAAACAACATTAACAACTTAATATCTATTTTATTACACGTCATAAAAACATTATTTTTCTCCAATAATAGTGTCCTATATAAATGTAATTATTGATCATTTGTGTGTGTGAAGAATTTCTTTGAAAATACAACACAAGTAACGGCTGCCGGAGAAATATTCATTAAGAGAAAAATATTCATTCTCTAACTGCGACGGATATATTATTTATTCTGACAGCAGAATTGATCACCCAACCGAGTTTTCTTCTCGTGCGACGGACTTGAAGGCAAGACCTACGAGCAAACAGGTTTTCTCGTCGCGTTTTTTTCCGACGCGGTCAGCGTAATGTCGATTGCAGAGCGGCACGAGAATCGGGACGATATCCATTCGGAACGCTTTTTTTTTTTTACGTCCCTTTTCGCAGCGCTATAAAAGAACGCGCGCCCAGGAACAGTAAAGGGAGACGAATAATCGTGCATCCTCATCAGCGACATTCGAAAGATCCACCGTCACCAGGCTGCTTGAGTGCTTGAGAGAGTGGATGGGTTCTCTTGGAATAGAAAATGGCGTATCGCAGTTTCATTTGTCAGTAGTGACGATCCATCCATCTGAGCTATACGCTTCCTCTGGAAAAGAGAAAAGCTCGCGTCTCTCTTTCTCTTTTTTTTGTAACACCAAAACCTTCGAGAAGATTTAATTGAAAAAAAAAAAAAAAAAAAAACAAATTGAAAAGTAACAACAGCGGTAGCGACGGCGTGTGATAAACACGTGCCTTAGGGCAAATTTTAAAATTATATTATCCTGGGTAAACTTTAGAGGTTGTCGGGATACACGTGCCGAATATCGAATATTGAAACATTCTCTCTACTATTAAATGCTCATTACCTTATTCTTTTCGATATATCACTCGGATCGTCATATCGATCTATGTGTACGCTTTTGCTGAACACTTCGTCGAACAGAGTCTTCGGATTGTGTGTAATATATCGAGAGGAAAGAAGAGAGAAAGAGAGAGAGAGAGAGAGAGAACATGTATGTGAGAGTTACGTCGGAGTGAGCAAACTCCGTAATGCTGTTCTACAAATAATGTCGTGTGCTGCCAACATTGAGTAGAACAGAAGTAGACTATGAAATGATAACACAAACGAGAAAACAAAGCGAGATAAAATACATAATTTAAAATCAACTTTGAAAAGTTTATAATTCCTAATTTTATAATTAGGGGAGACCGGGGCACAAAGTAACATTCAAAATAGATTGTAAAAAAAAAAATTGTACGCAATATTATGTAATATTAGGTACATTATATAATAGTCACATCCTTTAGCTTTAAGAAAAAACAAATATTATTCTTATATATCTTTACACAAAAGAGTATTTTAATGTTAAGTACAATCGCGCAGATTTGTCAATCTGCCCCATACCCAGGATTAATTGTCACATGTCTTTTATACAGAGAAACAATAAGATATAAAATTTCTGTTTTTTATTTTATTAAATTTATTGAGAGTACATAACATTATACATTAAGTATA
Organism: Pseudomyrmex gracilis; assembly: GCF_002006095.1. NCBI lineage: Eukaryota > Metazoa > Arthropoda > Insecta > Hymenoptera > Formicidae > Pseudomyrmex > Pseudomyrmex gracilis. The sequence continues at coordinate 194,836 of NW_018020807.1, read as the reverse complement.
AAGTATTTATATAATATTAATAATCATATATACAGGGTGTCCCAGAATTAGTTTAACATCTCTCGTAGGCAGGTGGAAGGAATAAAACTGAGGTGAAAAGTTCTATACCATTTTGCTAGATTCGCAATAGTTACTGAGATTTTAATTAACAAAGATCCGCGAATAAGCATGCATCGGG
>NW_018020807.1:191972-194583 GCF_002006095.1 Pseudomyrmex gracilis | reverse complement strand
TATTAAAATGTAATTGTGTGAAGCGCGCCGGGCTGTCCTACGCGCGTAAGACAGCCTGATGCACGCTTATTCGCGGATTTTTGTTACTTAAAATCTCGGTAACTATTGCGAATCTAGCAAAATGGTATAGAACTTTTTACCTCAGTTTTATTCCTTCTACCTGTGTATGAGAGATGTTAAACCAATTCTGGGACACCCTGTATATAAAAAACAACTTTAAATGATTTCACAATACTAAATCAGTTAAAAACTATAAAACATAATTAGTAATCTAATCTTTAATAAAAAAAATCAATGACAGGTACTGAAAAAGTTATAACGACGCATAACGATCACTGCGATTACTTCTTCGCGCATGCTCACCGTGTGACAACTTATCCCGTCTCAATTTGAGTTCATTTTAAATAAAAGATATTATATTTATAAACTGCGATGCGCGATGACGATTAAATAAATATAGGAAAACTTATTTAAAACTACCATATTTCCTATACATAAGATAAAATTGCAATTAGAAATTTTAAAACCAATGAAATTACTAAAGAATCGAGATCAGAAAAATCTACTTGCCATATCCGGTTTTACAAAAGTGCTCGTAAATATCATATATAATGTTTTTAAGAAAAGTTTTTTCGTACACGTTACCAACACAACTAGTAGCAACTTACAATAAAAAGAAAAATATTTTCCAAGATTTAGTAAGCAAGATAATAGCAGTTTGACAACTAACCCCGTGTCACAACTAGCCCCGGTCTCCCCTATATTTGTACTTTTATAATTAAATTTGTTATACTTGAAATCTGTTCTCTTTCTCTCTCTCTCTCTCTCTCTGTCTCTTTGTACATATAGAATCGCAAATAGATATTTATATCGTATGATTCGCGTGATTGTATCATTCTCCGCTTGTTTCTCATGTACATGCAAATTGCATGTACCTATGCGCGAGTTACGCTCGTGCATTATTGCATTTTGCAATATGTTCTCACATTCAATTCGCGTTCACACCGCGAATATTTCCACGAGATAACAACATTTCAGCACAAATCATATTTTCAGAATAATAATACCTACCAGCTGTACAGCGCGTTACTATACGTGCCGTATGAATTCGATTAATTTCCAGAACGACCGAACGTAAGATCTTATTTAGAGCGTGTATTTCGGTATTTAAACACCTTCCTCACAGATCGTATTTTAGTCGAGTCGATACATTTTAACGCGTACTGGAAATTCAGTGCCGTACTGATTGCACGGACTCGTGATTGCGCTTCCGCAATTATATTCTCTCTTCGCGCAAATAGCGGAGTGGAGCATGTGGACGGAAAATCAGTCTCTACTAGTCGTCAAATTCCTTTATGCGTCGCTTGATCATTTCCATCCCGAAGGACGCGAAATCACGGGAGAGGCGAGGGAGAGAGAGATGATGGGATATTGCGATGAAGTTCGCGCGGAATTGCGCGCGCGACGACCGACTGAGATTACGAGAGATAACGGCAGTTAGGGTGATGGTGGATCGCGTTAAATCGTCCCGTGTGATCCTTGACACGGATGCTGAATGCCTCGCAATTTGTCGCGCACGGTTCGCTTAACTCATTGGACATTTAAATACATTGTCGGAAGTTAACCATTTCACTGCGCTTTGTGACTGCTCGCTATACATAAACTTGTACAGACTCTCTCTCGTGTTACGCGTCGCATAATTCTGCGTCTCGAGTTTATTCAATAATTCTGTCTGATCGCAGACGTAATAAGAATTAACACTAGATATACCAGCTATTTAAATATACCTATTAAAAAATACAAAAAATTTATTTGTTACGAATATATATATAAAGTAACATTAAGTTCATAAAATGTATTCTCTACTTAGGGGAGACCGGGGCTAGTTGTGACACGGGGTTAGTTGTCAAACTGCTATTATCTTGCTTACTAAATCTTGGAAAATATTCTTCTTTTTAGTGTAAGTTGCTACTAGTTGTGTTAGTAACGTGTAAAAAAAGAACTTTTGAACGAAAGAACGTGTAAAAGAACTTTTCTTAAAAACATTATATATGATATTTACGAGCACTTTTGTAAAACTAGATATGACAAGTAGATTTTTCTGATCTCGATTCTTTCGTAATTTCATTGGTTTTAAAATTTCTAATTGCAATTTTATCTTATGTATAGGAAATATGGTAGTTTTCAATAAGTTTTCCAATATTTATTTAATCGTCATCGCGCATCGCAGTTTATAAATATAATATCTTTTATTTAAAATGAACGTTTGGGATAAGTTGACTCAAATTGAGACGGGATAAGTTGTCACACGGTGAGCATGCGCGAAGAAGTAATCGCAGTGATTGTTATGCGTCGTTATAACTTTTTCAGTACCTGCCATTGTTTTTTTTTTATTAAAGATTAGATTACTAATTATGTTTTATAGTTTTCAACTGATTTAGTATTGTGAAATCATTTAAAGTTGTTTTTTATATATATATGATTATTAATATTGTATAAATACTTTATACTTAATGTATAATGTTATGTACTCTCAATAAATTTAATAAAATAAAAAACAGAAATTTTATCTTATTGTTTCTCTGTATAAAAGACATGTGACAATTAACCC
>NW_018020807.1:182348-190987 GCF_002006095.1 Pseudomyrmex gracilis | reverse complement strand
AGTTGAATTAACAATAGTGGTAATGAACATATTTAATTCACTAAACCATGAATTGTTTTGTCGAACATAAGTTGTGATAATTTCAAATAAAAGATACTGTTAAAAAAGATGAAATAGGCAATTCTCATTTACTTTAATTGAATATAATCTGAATTTCTTTGTAACTAAGTATTTCATCTAATCAAACTGCTTATTTTTATAAGCAGACAAAATATTGTGTTGTTCTATTGTGTTGTACATTCAAAGTTATCTGTATTTAAGCAAATTATAATTTTGTTAAAACAACTAAATTGTCTTTCGGTATAACCTAATTATATCTATTGAAACATGATATCTTCTTACATTAATCAATATTTCATTGACAGCCCGTGACCGCTGCATATAGTTGAATCAAATACTATTTACTTCAACAACTTTTTTTTCTCAGTGTACTGCGAAAAGAAGCGATTGTATTTTAAAAAAATTGTGTAAGATAAAACACAGTCAGACAAATTTTTGATTATATAAATCAAAACGTAAAACAGAGTTTTTTAAATTTTACATATTTTAATTTGTTTTCGTACATTCGCATTTTATAAAAACACGTTTTTCTTATTTATTTTTATATGATTTCAAACGAAACCACAACAATATCAAAATAGTACTGACTTTTCTTTTTCAAAAGTCTCACATCCATAGTATCTTTATAAATCTAAAATACGGTGGATGATTTTGCGTAGCAATTTTACTTTTCCGATCTCCGAGAAATTTTTTGTTTGTCGATAAGCCAGTATCTTCGTCGATTCCGTTGTACACGCTATTGATAGGTTCGGGTTCCGTTACTGATTTCACAGGTTGCCGGATGCGTTTTCACGGTAGAGCTACGGCTCGGGCGCTACAAAGCGATTGATAACGGACGCACGAAACGGCGCGGCCTATTGAAGTGCCCGTTGTGTGAGTCGCGCGCTACCGTTGCGACTCGGAACGTCATAAAGGAGCTCTCCTCCTCGCTCTGCCTCGCTCGCGCCTTCAATCATGTAAGTCAACGTGATGTAAACGTGTTCACGTGAAGGAATCAATAGCGTATCGCGTACATCGGCTGGCGAAAGAGAATAAACAGGCCAGGTTGTGGAAACCGAATAAAAAGAACTTAAAAAGAACTTAATCGGATAAATATTGAATTATCTCCGCGATGAGAGAAGAAAGTACTCAAAGATTCTGGACCGGTGAGAGATTACAAACTGAAACTATTGGATTACAACTTGAACTATTGGAAAACGCGCTTGATCTTGATGTTAAAAATATATAAAAAAACATTTTTATTATCTTTGAGAAATTACAAAAACAAATATTTTGCTCTCATTAATAACTCGGATACACACAATGATTATAATTTTCTAATGAAAAACTTGCGTTATCGTACGTTTGACCGATGCAAAAAAAGTAACTATTTGCGTGTTCAATTCGAATCGCACGGCAAGACAAACACACTCTCAACACTGTAAACTTGCGTGCATGCGCGCAATTGTACTTATCGAACAAATGAATTTTTTAATGTTTGAAACGAGCTCTTACATGTAAACAATTTATATACTTTTATTTACTCGAAACTTTTCATTGACGCGCCACAATTTATTTGCGTGGTTTTACGTGGTCACGTTACGTTCATTTAAACATAAAATAAAAGACCGCCGAAAATTAGTTTAACATCCCAGAAAGGTTCATCACGGCTAAATCGTTTACGAGTTGGAACTTAGTTGCCGTCGTAATGCACTCAATTACCACGAGGAGAACTACCCATCCGGAACTATCAAACGCGATCTACAAACATTTGGCTTGCGAGTAATTTAAGGACGATATAAACGATCCTTCCCTCTCGCCGACTGGTCGATGTTACCAAGAATGAGATTACACACGGGAGAAAATCAAGGCCGCTTCCGCATGAACTGTGTTGCATATTAATGTATCACAGTTCCGAAACCAGTTCGCGCGTCAGCTTTTTGATGCGTCTGTATGATCCTACGTACGTGTGTTTGCCCATACGCGCAATCTGCATTAGGAAGATGAAAGGTCGCGAAGACTGAAAAACACGCAGAATACTGCACATATAATACGTGGAGTCAGAACTCCAGACGAGCTCGTGGGATAATTCAAGAAGCTGTCTTATATGTTTTCAGAGTGCGCTGTCTTTATTTTAATTTATTTTTAGAAAAAACTTTGATTAACTGAACTGTTTGAGGACCGTAGGACTGGATGTTTTGTCTTAAAAAATTAGTATAATTCTATTCCATACGTTTCAGTTAATAAATATTGTAATTAATAAATTGTGAAGAACACTGAGAGAAAAATGCTTGGTATTTACGACTATAATTGCATAGTAAAATAATTATAGTTGGAATTCTTATTTTTATCGTTAATATTGCTATAATATTAGTGAAACTAATCTTATATACATTTTGGTTTTGACAAGTATGTAAAAATTTTGCTATAAATTATAATAATTTTAAATAGTAACATAGTCAAATGTCAAATAACAGATGGTAAATAAAATACACATTTTTAAGTAATAATTACAATCACAATTATAGTAAATGTGACTATACTGTTGACATCAGCTTTACTATTTACTGGTAATAATAATTAAAAAATAAGTAAGGAAAGTAACTTAAAACATACATTTTTATGACTATATTAATAGTCTGATTAACTATATTTTTAACTACAAATGTACTAAAGATATCGTAGAAACTATAAAAAAAGTGGCCAGAAAAGTAATCATTTACATACAATGCATAGAATCATAGCAATAGTATATTTTAGTAACTACATTTATAAATAGCAATTTACTATTTTCCTAAAAACAATAAAAATCATTAAAACTGAAGCTATCAGTTTTATCACTAAAAAAAACTATTGGAACCATATGCATTATAGATCAAATTATGTATAAAAAGTTTAATCTTACTATTATATAAGTACGACTTCTTATTATGGCATATAGTGTTTTTATCTTTCAATTATGGTCCTTATTATCACATTTACAGTACAACTTACTATACATAAATCACAAGTTATAGTGTATGAAACCATGCATATAGTTGTATGAATGCATGTTAAAGCTATGGCAACAATAATATATTATTGAATCAACTATAAGTCGCATTGTTAAAATACCTATAAAAAAAATAGTTGGCACCTTAAATCACTATAAATTATAGTAAAATTGTGGTAAATGTAACTATTTTTTGCTCTGAGTGAAGTATAATAGTCCACTCTGAAGATGGTTTCAAATAAACCGAAACTTATGGAATAGAATTACTAATTTTTTAAAACAAAACATTCAGTTCTACGGCTCGAACAGCCCAGTTAATCAAAGTTTTTTTGTATATTACAATCACGAGGTTCTTCACCTCTAAATCACATCAAATTTATTTTTAGAAGTCTTTAATTTTAAATTGTATTTAATTGTTTTTATATTTCTCTGTGTCAAATTCGAGCTATTAATGTAACACGAAAATTGTTGTACTTTATTTACATACGTATAAAAAAAAAAGAAAAAGAGGGAGAAAGTAAAAAAATCTATTTTTGACATATTATAAAATCGCGATATAATTCAGGATAGATTTCACATATTTATGTGTTTGATGTGCGTATTCAAAAAGATATTCTGGAATGTATACATACTGATCTTCCGTTTGAACATTCTCTTCTGTATTACACACATAAAATAAAAATTCAGGAGTTTGAATTATAGATTGACTTAAATCTCGGCTAAGTTTTCAATATGTTACGATGTAGTCGATAACAAAAAAATAGAAACCGTTTTTTTGATGAATGAAATTGGCGGAATGCTTCGACAAATCGCCTTTTATTGGATTCGGTGACGCGTAATGACGGATTGTTTTTGGTTCAAACTTTCTTCATGACGGCAGCGTTTGCCGATATCAAGCGAAATATTATACAAGTGTAGGGAAAAACAAGTGGACAGCTCTCTCATTTGCAGGGGCCGATAACCAGATGATAAACCGGCTTTTATCCGTTAAATCCATTAACACTGCTGACGGTTAATCGGTTTCCGTGGCGCCGTATTGACGGGTGAGCTCGGATTTACAGCGAGAAAGACCCGAAGCGTATATATATTTGCACGAAATTCCTATCGTTTACTGTTTAAATTTTTGGCAAGAACTCGAAATGTTTTAGTAACAAAAAATAATATGTACAACATCAGAATATAAACAACATACAAATTGGGAAAGATCAAACGTTGACGATTGTTTCTGATTGTACAATTCCGAGAAACATATTATCGTCCGATTATCTTGTGACACAATCTGATCATAAAACTTACGGTCGATTTTAATTGGCAGATTGACGTGTAATATATTTGTGATAGCAGTCGTCAAATCGAATTGCCAGTTGCAGCAGTAGTGCCACTGCGGCATTGATCAGACTACCGATTTCAGTAGAATTACTAAAGACATTGGTCAGACCAATTTCCTCCAAGTCTATCGACATCGTACGGACCGAGGTCTCTCCTGTGGTTTCTCGTGATTGGCCAAATATGTCTGTAACTGTTAAACTATTCTTGGCCATAGACGTATAATATATAGACTCGCGTTTCCTACCTTTGCCATGTTAAGAAAATGTCTTCAACGTTGAGAGAGACAGCTGGTGTTGAACAGTAGCCTCATCTTTGTCTAGCGAAGTAGTGGTGGAAAAAGAAGTCTTCGCTGATTGATAGAATAGTAGTAGAAAAGTGGGGATAGAAAAATAGTGGGGGTAAAGAAGAGTGAAAGAGATTAAGGGGTGATGGTAGGTTAGATGGTATGAAACAGTAGGCCCTGATCCCACCACAGACATTGATAGACAGAGAAAGAGTTACTATTCAAAGTATATTGTCTTTCTCAACGTTGAAGACATCTTTTCAGCCAAACGCGCAGTCTATATATTATACGTCTATGTTCTTGGCTAGAATCCATCTTTAGAGTAATGAAATGAAATTGACGCTGTATACAGCATAGAGTCTATCTTTGAGATATATTTCCAACTTGATGTAATTATTATCAAGAAGCACGCGAAATTTATGCGATTGAGAAGTGATTTTCGAAGGACAATATCTCAAGAACAACTAAACCGATTAATGTCGTTCCGTTTTTTAATCTCAATCGCTTCAGAACAAAAAATTAAAAAAAAAAAAGTATTCTTGCGTCTTTTTTGTGTGTGCTTCTGATTTGGAGATAGGCGTCGATAAAGTTTCAAAGTGAGAAATTCACGTTTTTCCAGAAACGTTATTATTATCGTCGTTGTGTGACCAAAATGTGTGTATGTTCGCATGCCTGTTAAGAGGGTACTGGAGCCCGGCCTGTAAACTGGATAGAGACCTGTAAACCGACGTTTTAAAAACTTAAATTTCTCTAATTTTTAAGTTTTTTTACTGCATTACATAAAAAGTGCTTCTATAGAAGCAAATACATATAAACAACTATTTAGTGCTTTTGAAAATANATATATAATGCNTTTTGAAACTCTTTTTTTCATTCATAATGATAGCATACGATAACCTATACTGTCATCACACTAAGACGTTGTTCTCATCAATTAGATAGTCATACCATAATCTGAATGTCTCATTAGATTCGTTTTTGTCGTATCTGTGGCGCGTGTTCATTGTAAATATGTACATAAGCTTAGAAATAATTCTACATACATGAATATATAGTGAGGTTATAGAAGGAAACTGTATAAGAAAAAATTTATGCTGAATTTTGACATTCCAAAGAACAAGCGCCAATCCTTAGCACAATTTACTTATTTTTGTAGAAGCATTTTAAATTTAATGAAGTAAATACGACACCAAACGTCATAGGAGAAAGTCGGTTTACAGATCTCTATAGTCGGTATCCAGTACCCTCTTAAAGCCTGTTCTACAATACAGTCGTAAGCCGTAAGAAATTTACTAATCACAATCGATTATTCTTCTGTGATTTGTCTGTGATTGGTCAATTTCTTCCGACTTACAGCTTACGACTGTATTGTAGAACAAACCTAACAGATGACATACATGTACGAGCGCGCTAAAAGAAGAAAAAAGAAAGAAAGACGAGAAATGTGAGTTAGAGAAGGAAAGAGAGAATCATCAAGAGACACGATAGACGGTAGTGCTTAGAGTCGGCGTGGTGGTTTTGCGCCGGCAACACCTCCGACAGTACCGATATAACTTTTTTTAAAGTAAACTGTTTTGAAACTTAGCACGCAGTAACTACAACTTATATACATTAAATTTATGGAATAAAAACTTAATTTATACAGCGTTTGTAAACCTGAGATTTTATTGAATTATTACTTTAGTGATTTTCTAATTATTGATAAAACATTGAATAAACACAAAAAAATGATCAAGCTAGATAGCATAAATTGTTGTTTAAAAGTCACGTAACTTTAGTCACGTGTTATTTTTCCACTCCTCCCTGTCACGTAACTTTAGTTACGTTTTCAAAGACATATGACTAAAGTAAAGTCATGTGACATTAGTCACGTGTTGTTTTTTCTCGACTTCCTGTCACGTGGCTTTACTGTAGTCATAATTTTAAAGATACAATTATACATAAAATAGCTAGCATATTATATTTTATATGACATAAACTATATAACAGTTTATATAGACTAGTTAGTAGAATAGGAAATAATATGGTAGCGCACAAACATTATTAATATAATATATCGTTTTTTATTTTTTAAAATAATGCATTTATTACATTTGCACACAGAGTATGTACAATCTAACTAATTGTATGACCAATTACTCTCAAAGAAGTCATTTTTACAACAATCATTGAAAGATTACATAAATTTAATTTGCGTTTATTAAAACGATCTACGAGTGCTTCGCAGTTCAGAGAAAATTTTTTAACGCGTTTAATATTTAATCAATCGAAATGTCCTTGTATCGTTATTAACTGTCACGAGCCAGCCAGCGTATTGTATCGATCAGGTCGTATTATAAATTATCGAGCCTCGTGAAATTAAATATCACTCGCGTATGTCCTGTCAGGAACATCGTGCGATGAACAGCAGATTTGGCAGGCGTTCGCACAAGCGTGTTAGCGGTCGTATACAACTTTGGTATTTGGGCCAAGGGAGTATAATTTTTGCAGTTGCCCGATGGCACGATAATCAAAGAGAGAAATGCGAAAACTATAGAAGTATATGTATTTGCGCCATACTCTGTAATCGTTTAACAGCAATTGCGCACCGTTTAAACACGATCTGTCTAGTGCGATAATAAAAAGAGTCTAATTATTCTTTACTTTATAGAAAGTATCGTTGGAAGTGCTAATTTAGTAACAGTAAATATTTAATGCAGATTGCCATTTAATATTACTCGTGAGAACCGGTATCTGGCCGGGTGTTGGTTTATGCCGTGCGTTTATACAAACGGGTTTTAAATTCTTGGTGCGAAAGAATAACAGACGTGACGGAGAGCACCGAAGACAGGCATAATTGCTCGCGAGAGCTTTATGAGGGTCCTGGACCTTCCTGTTATACTGATCAAACGAGTAATTCGTATTTTAGATTGCATTTTGTATTTATTGCTTGGAAAAACGGCTCCACAGAATAAAAGAAAATAATGAAATTAATCTTAGGTACTTTTCAATATATCGAAAACTTAACAAAAATTGTTGAAGTTAACAATCACCTGTACTTTTAGTGTACTGATTTGAAGTTTAAGAGTTATTCACATAAAAACAAAAAAATATCCGATATAAACATTAAAGAATGTAATAAGACTATTAGACTATGATTTGGGAGCCTACACAAACAATCTGTAATATGTTTAAATCTAACATAATCTCTTTTTACATATGTATATTCTTTGTTCAGTTTATCACTGATGAAGATCCAATCCAAGGATCGAAACGTTTGGTATTAATAAATTGATTCAAACACACGTCCACCCAGTGTACTCCTCGTATTGGCCTTAACCTAGTACTTGATGTATATTCTTGTTTCTCTAACAACGTTCTATGATGTCACTTGTATCGGTAAGTAGTTACGATATGTATAGTACGCTCTTCCTATAGGATCCTCTTAAACAAACACAGAACTAGAGACTTTTGATGTTTTCTATAATTAAATTCAGGTTAAAAGCTGATCGCGTCTAAATGCAATTACAGATGTCTATTCTGATATTTGCTATTTTTGGAACTTTATTCACAAATATTTTCAACAACACAAAAAAATATATATAAATTTTTTGCTGTTACTACAGAAATATTTTATACAATTTTCAGTTTTTATTTAAGCCATAATTCTGCTGAGTTTTTATGTGTAATTTTCTAGTTTATATATATAATATATATAATAAACATATATATAATAAAGTAACATAAGAAATTAGTTTTTGTAGTAACTTAGTTTTTGTATATACCATAGGGGAGACCGGGGCTAGTTGTGACACGGGGTTAGTTATCAAATTGCTATTATTTTGCTTACTAAATCTTGGAAAATATTCTTCTTTTTATTGTAAGTTGCTACTAGTTGTGTTAGTAACGTGTGCGAAAGAACTTTTCTTAAAAACATTATATATGATATTTACGAGCACTTTTGTAAAACCGGATATGGCAAGTAGATTTTTCTGATCTCGATTCTTTTAGTAATTT
>NW_018020807.1:169890-182288 GCF_002006095.1 Pseudomyrmex gracilis | reverse complement strand
TTTATAAATATAATATCTTTTATTTAAAATGAACGTTTGGGATAAGTTGACTCAAATTGAGACGGGATAAGTTGTCACACGGTGAGCATGCGCGAAGAAGTAATCGCAGTGATCGTTATGCGTCGTTATAACTTTTTCAGTACCTGTCATTTTTTTTATTAAAGATTAGATTACTAATTATGTTTTATAGTTTTTAACTGATTTAGTATTGTGAAATCATTTAAACTTGTTTTTTTTATATATATATGATTATTAATATTGTGTAAATACTTTATACTTAATGTATAATGTTATGTACTCTCAATAAATTTAATAAAATAAAAAACAGAAATTTTATCTTATTGTTTCTCTGTATAAAAGACATGTGACAATTAACCCTGGGTATGGGGCAGATTGACAAATCTGCGCGATTGTACTTAACATTAAAATACTCTTTTGTGTAAAGATATATAAGAATAATATTTGGTTTCTCTTAAAGCTAAAGGATGTGACTATTATATAATGTACCTAATATTACATAATATTGCGTACAATTTTTTTTTACAATCTATTTTGGATGTTACTTTGTGCCCCGGTCTCCCCTACATGATATATATATTTAAGAGGATAGAAAATTATTATAATATAAAAAATGTTACTTTTGAGATTTCTAAGTTTCTGAAAAAGATGCTTATTTTATTTTAGAAATATGTCTTTGTGTTATCTCTCGTTTATACTTCATGCTTTATGCATGAAAAATTACAAGGGTAAATTTCGAGAGTCGACAAGTAGGCACTCGAGAATCGAAGAGTTTCTATTCGTGTTCGTCGGCGCGGTTGAAGAATTCTGCTGTCGTCTTTCAGCAGACGAGTCAAGGATGGCCGTGAAAGTCAAATAAAAGGGAGCGAAATTATGGATCGACACCTTCGCGCTAAAGCGAAGTCAACCTTCGAGGTCTTCTTCGCGTCGAGAGAAGTTAACGCCATGCCAAAATATCCGAGGTTTCGATTTTCGCACTCTAATTGCACGCTTCGCACTGACACTTCTGATGCTTTATCGGTACGTAAAATACATCAAAGAGTTATATTAAAGTCGAAAGTTAATCTTATTTCTTTATACTCTCAATATTTTAATCTTCATGTGCTTTTTGAATGGCAGCTTTTAATCTTTTCAAAGAAAAAAGATTTTTATTTTGACAAGTTAGTAATTATGTTACCGCGTAGTATTTGCAACATGTATATATAGATATTGCGCAACAAAAAAGTTGGAAATAAAAGAGAACGGTCTTAAAAGCAAAAAATTAAAAATTACATAAATAATAATTATTAAAAAGCATTTAATATATTTACATTTTAACAATTTATATCCAAACATTTCCGACAGTTTATAGCGCTGAAAAATTTCGTAAATAAAACATAAAGACGAAGATATTTGTTAATCTCTCATAATGAATGTAATATCATGTACGTCTAAAGGACAGTCTTTTTAGTCGTAGAGAAAGCACACATTTACTATACCCCTCGTAGAGAGAGAGAGAGAGAGAGAGAGAGAGAGGAGAGGGAAGAAAAGAAGAGAGCAAGCAGCATTAATTAAAACCGCCGAGCGTGTGGGGCGGGCGCCGATCCGCTATCGCCTTTTCGCGTCCCTATACCGCTTTTACCGGCGCGCAAACAGTGCTGTTGCTATCAACAGCTCTGCCTGCTATGTACTCGCTCTATCATATACCCTTCGTCTTCCACCCCCGTGCCATATCTGTCGTTCGACGCCTGTATCTCTCGGACTCGCGCGCGCGCGCGCGCGTTACAAAGTGCAATGTCTACCGACATTTACAATAAACTGCGCCGCGTTGCTTTTTTCCACCGATTTTGGCAGAAAATCGAAACTTAGAGAGAGAACGGACGCAAAATTTCTCGTTGAAAATGTCTATTTTTATCGGTAATTCTGTCTTTCCTTTATATGTGCAAAATACGAATTATTTTCGTTATTTCACGAATTCCGAACTGGTCCGTATCAAATTTACCAAAGCATCGATTTCCTATACAGCTTCAATTAGAGATATAAAATATATTTTTGCATTATACACGTATACAAATGACACGATCATATGATGTTATAGAAAAAAAATATATATTGCGAAGTTCTACTTGACGCTACATGTTTTACGGTACGTGTACTTAAGTACTCTCTTTCGGTACGGTTTAACGTGCTGCAACATGTAAATTCCGAATATAATCCAATAGTTAAACAGTAGTGCTTGGCTGTTAGTTCAGATAACAATCATTATCTTCAACACATCGTCTTCTTCCTTGTGGAGAAAAGCGTGTTTATGTGTTTACGCAAAAAGCTACAGTCCACGTCGAATTAATGTCGAGAGCGATTACGGGAGTATTATTCGCTTTAATCGCCATATGCCGATGTCTGTACGAGTCGAAATTTTGACCCTCTGATGAACCTCTCATTCTACTATATAATAGGAGTTGCGATAGTAAAGTAGGTTCAATTGCAAGGATAAAATTTACTCTTACTTTAAACTTAAAAGTGTCGTAAATTTCCATTTTCTCCAAGTTAGGTTTAAAGTAGGTTCTATTTATGTAGGAGCTAAAGTAGGTAGTAAAGCAAAATAGGTTCAATTAAAACCTCTATTGAACCTACACAGACAGGTTTCTTTAGATTTAACAAATTTTGTTATGTTAAATAAGCCTAAAACTTCAATAAAAAAATTGTTTGCGGCTTGCGCTCTCACAACAGCTTTGAAGATTTCACTCGAATTAATCTTTGGAGGCCCGATTCAGCTCGCCAATCAACCGATGAACTTCATTAGAAGAGACTGGACCTGAAAAAATCTTAAGATGATTGACGGGGTTTCGAATTCGAGACCCTTCGTCGTACCCGAGTCGAAATTCAGCGTCTACATTGAACCTCAATTTTTCTTTTTTTATGTAAGAGTAAGAGAGAAAGTAGATCCTACTTTGACGCTGCTATACGTCCGAAATTTCCTTTTTTCCTGCTAAAGTTTTAAAGTAGGGTTCAATTCTCAGATCAGGCTGCGCATTGCAGGCTCTGATAGGCTCAAAATAGACTCTGATAGACTCAAAGTAGAAGTAAGAAAAAAAGTAGATGCTACTTTGACGCTGCTATACGTCCGAAATTTCCTTTTTTCAAAAATTGAGGTTCAATGTAGACGCCAAATTTCGACTTGGGTATTTGCAGCCCCTGCACTCAGTCTGCAAGATCATTTGTTCCTTAATAAAATATGATTATTTTTATCTATTTATTCTCAAGCTATTTTATACACATTTCATTTATTATTTGTTTAAATTATTATTTTATTAGAAATATTGCAGTGCAATGTATCTGCAACAATAGATAAAAATATTTCTCTTATTATTTGTAATTATGTATTTTTTATTATTCTTATAATTTAAAGTACATTTTTATAACGCGCAAGTTTTTGTTTCAAACAATATTATATTTAAATCAAATATATTTTATATTACATTTATGTTAAAAAATGTTTGTGTTATGTTAATTACATTTATGTTAGAAAATGTTATAGAATTAAAGGTTCAAAAGAGAAGTAAATGAATATAATCATCAAAGTAGGTTTAAATAAGTATATTGGTCAGCTAAATAGGTTCAAAGTATCTTCAAAAGTTTGAAAGTAGCATCAAAATTTCAACTCGGGAAATCGCGTATATAATCTCCACGCTCATATCGCAGCGTCTGTTTAATCCCACTCGTCTCGGATGAATGCGCTAAACAAAGAATAAGACGGTTCTTTGTTTTTGTTAATTCGCGTATAGCGAATTCGGGTGTTTTTGCGCATCAATTAACGTTATTCCTCCGAGGAGAGACGAGAGTTTCTCTTAACATTTTAACAAATTCGTCGTTCGTTAACGCGTAAGCAAAAATTTTTCGAAAACACTCGGCGATACTTTACCGAGGTACTTGTCGGATTTATCCGATTAACGAGATCGCGTTTAATGCACTTGACGCGCGAAGTGCTTCAGGAAACAAGCCGCGTATAACACATAACGCGGCGAAACTACAGTTTATCGAAGCAATAAAAAGTATTATGCAAACGCGGACGGAAAGCTCTTCGTTAACAAACTGCAGCTAAACTGTTTTCCCGACATACTGGTCTGATATAACTTTGTTTCAACGACCACTTTGCTCACGCCGAGTATATACACCGGGTCGAATTTTCTACGTCGCGCGTCGGATTACAGCATCTCTTTTTCAGGTCATTTTAGCATTGAATGAGTTTAGCATGAAGTTTTGCAAGCAAACTAGAATTTTCCGCTAAAATCTTCCATAGAGATATTGTCAGCGACGAAAGAAGAGAGAAAAAGAGAAGAAAAGAGGAAGAGAAAGAGATAGAGGGAAAAGACGTGCGCACAACGCGGACAATCATTTAAAATTCCATCCGTCAATCTTGCGCGCGCTTTCAACGTATAGGAAATTAATTTTTGAAATCAACTAAAAATCCATTATAGTACTATAGATAATTACCGCTCGAAAACGGGAAAATAAAGCGTACTGGATATTGGATTCCAGCCAGAACGCCTGACGAGAACAGAGAGTCCTGAAATATAGATACAAAAATTAATTACTTCGACTAACTTTCGTCTGTTGAACGCGTGACGCGTATATATATATGCATATATCATCGCGTACATAAAGTTTATACGCGGCAGCAAACGGAACTTGCGTATATATTCACGTACAAAATGGCAGATCTGTTGACGACACTTCGCATGTGGAACATTTCCAAGAGAACATATCCGTCACGCAATTCGCAACCAGCATGGCGTGATGCGGTCAGACATGATACTCTCCCCCGCGCAGAAACGCAGCGTGTTTAAGCCACGACACTTCGCCGAACGCGGCAGCAAGTCTGCGGTGTGCCTTTACTTTATACATATCACACGCAACAGTGCGAGAAGCTCTCAATACAGAAGCGCGGCTACCTTAGTGCTAGAGAACTCCCACCAGACTCGCGCTCCGTTTGATTGCGCCGCTGTTTCCGTTACTGTGAATTGCAACAATAAACCGACTGCTGGCAGTTGCATATGTAACTGAATATTACTTAGATTAATGACCGTTAGTTCTGGATTCAAGCGATTATATCCGCTAAGAATATTCATTGTCTTGGAAATTCGACCTTTACGATGGATTTACGAGAAACCGCTTCTATATAGGTACATTTACATACGACCAGTGTTTTCCGTTATCTAGATAAAATTATCTAGATGTTCATCTAGATGTGATAATAGTTTTATTTTATCTTTATCTATAAATAATTAAAATATATGACATCTTTATCTGTATCTCAGATAAGAAAAGTAGTATCTTTTGTAAATCATCTAAGATAATGAGTACGCACTCTGAATGTGACTTTTCAGTACAGGATAACAAATAATTGTACCTCGAAGAAATCGTTTATCCGATAGCACATTTGAAAAACTATTGTTTAACTATTTATTTGAAAAACTAAAACCTTATAATATATTTACACCCCGATAGCCAAATGATAGCAGTATGCCAGCAGTATGCACGCAGGTTTAATCAGCACTTTGCAGCAGATTCCAATCAGCTGTGTCATCATAGTGAGTGAATTATGTAAGCAAGATAAGTAAACAAAACAACACAGCAAAAATATAGAAATAAATGAAGAATGAAATGACAATAGCACGTTATGCTTCAAATCTGTTACATTTTTTGAGCAAGTTCTGCTTGATTGATGCAATAATATTTGCATCACGACATGACATATTTATATTCTTTTTTTTTCTGTTTTTCTGTCGACACTAGTTGAAATAACAGATTATGTTTGAATGCTGGCTACATTGTACTGGCATAATGTGTTATTGCAAACTTTTCAAAATATGATCACTCAGTCTTGGTTATCTGGGCATTAACCTTATATATAGAATAAATGTAATTTACTTATTACATACTTATAATATGCTTATTATACTCAAATATATATTATATTAAATATAATGTATATCAAAATATATGCTTATTTTCTATAGATTTTCTTGAGATGTATTATTTAAACAATTAAAGAATCTTTTAAGGCTCCGAAGTTTTCCAAACTAATAAATATATGTATATTCGGTCATGAGAGCCGTTCGCTAGGTGTTGTGCGTAAATTATACGTGTATATATATACATATATACGTGTTCACGTGTAAATTTTTACACGTGAAATTCGAATTGAAATAACAATTCTAAAATTCATATAGGATGCTATATTTGCATCTCATATATGAGAAATCCCAAATACCTCCCTAATTGAAATTAAATTTATATTGCGAAAAAAACTCCTCGGCCAGGAGTCGAACCTGGAATCTCCGGCTTTCCGTGCCGTGTATTATTTAATTTCCTAACTTCTTTAATATCTTAAAATTATCTAGATAAAAATCTCAACTAAATCATCTTTTATCTAGATATGATCAAATCGAATTATCTTTATCTTATCTGAGATACGTATATGTTTTATCTAATCTGTATCTAGATTATTTCACAAATTATCTGAGCGCAACACTGCATACAACATAATTTAATTTCCTGGACCGTGTTACTCTCGAAGTACTCGACGTAAAACGAAAACAAAAAAAAATTGAAAATTTTAATTTTCGTCGCATCTCTTTATAAACAAACAATACAAGTGTGTGTGTATTGTACACATATATGTTTGTGTTTACAACAAATTTCTGTTCGTTTACAACAATATCTGTTTGTTGTTTTTATTTACAAATACGAATGAACAAACGAACATAAATCGAGTCAGTTAATACGCGCGTGCATTTTGAGAGAGAGAGAGACAGAGAAAATTCCTTTATTCTCGTTAGGTAATAAATTATTTCGAAATTCAATATTCAGTGCGCTTTGTGTGCGTTCTTTGCCCAATCTGTTTACGGCGCATAAATATTTTTTTGTCATCCACTTCTCACGTAGAATACAATCGCGTGCAAACAATTTATATCTGTGGAAAATATAGTCAGAAATGTATCATCTGACTGCAACAAGTCATTATCTTTACCGTGCAGATGATGGTCATTCAAAATATTACTTCAGAATATTTATTGCAGCTATTTGCATTTCAACCTAGTTACATATATATTTGTGTATAATATTACATATTTGTTCGTGTCGCCATGTGTATGTGTAACTTGGAACATAGGTTATTACGAATACTAATTATATATTACATAATTATATATTACAACAGCAAGTATATTTTACCGGATTTTATTTGACAAGAGCGCGCACACACACACACACACACAAATTTATGCAAAAAAAAAAAAAAAGAATAATCGGCGTAATGTAAATTTTATTTCTTAAAAGATTCATAATAACGGTTTCCTTAAAATATTTATGCCATTTGATACGGACACAGAAATGTGAGTTTTCGCTGGGAAAAAAATTATAACCGATCCACACACACGCAACCAAACAGAGAATGTACAATATTACGGTTAAATATTTAGGAAGATAGAGAGAGAAAGGAAATATAGTAACTCTGGGTAACTTTGAGCTTACCTTATGTAAACATCTTTTGATCACTCCCGACGTGACCCGTGGGAGAAAGCGAGGGCAACAATACATCACTCATGTTGATAATTCACAATGTACATACACACGAGACGCTGCATTCGCATCCCTTGCGGGACGAATCTCCCTCATACGGTGACGCTACGCAAACCTGCCGTTAACGTAATCGAATTAGATGGACCTGTGCAATTGCTTGGCAAATTAGTGCATTCTCTCAACCCTTCCGGTGGTAAACACTTTGTTGCGTTTATCGGCGCGCGTACTGCGCAACCTGCGCATTCGCTCGGCGATGGCGCGAGAGTCTCGTAGCAAGAGTTTTAGCAGATACGTTCCGAGAGGACCCGGCCGGACTAATTAAGCTTTATCCGAGCGAACCGCGAGCGCGTGACCAGCATGTCCCATGAATATGGGATTAGTTCGGTGGAACGATGCTAATTTTATTTGTTCGTTCTGGAGTTTTACGTTGTTGGAATTTCTAATCTCTTCGCAGCTAAAAAGTGTCGACAAATACACAAATGCTTCATTATATTAATTTTTGATTCATCTTTGTATCTTTTTTTTTGTCCGTTTATGTAATT
Source organism: Pseudomyrmex gracilis (assembly GCF_002006095.1). Lineage (NCBI taxonomy): Eukaryota > Metazoa > Arthropoda > Insecta > Hymenoptera > Formicidae > Pseudomyrmex > Pseudomyrmex gracilis. Next base: position 174,165 of record NW_018020807.1, on the reverse strand, counting down.
ATATTTTCCCTTATTTCAGATCTTATTTTCTATCAAAAATTTAGCTTTTTTTTTGCAAACACACGAAACGCGCGTTCTTCTTTCTCACTGATGTTATCGATGTAATGCAATGGCATATCTCACACAGAACAGCATTTCGCGCGTAATTTCACAAAAACAAACGTAATTTATCAAACGCGCATACATCGCGCTTTAAAAGTCTAAATAACCCTGGTGTTGATATTTTGACGAATAAATGAGACATTTGTTGAGAGGAAAATTTAAAAAGATGTTGCAACACAAGATTTAATTAATTAAATCTCATCGCACGAGTTATTTCAAAGGGAAGCAAGTATTTAATTTTTCGGTTCTTAAACATTTTCAAAGCTCTTTTATCCGACGGAGCTTGTGTGAGCTCCGGCTTTTCAATTATTGACACGCTAATTAATCCCATCAGCACGGCCAATCATTCGACCTGCGTTTGACGATGCCGTAATGAATTCATCCGACTGGGTTGGAGACCAGTCTCGAACGAACAATTTAGGTTAATGCTAATGTTATCAAGCAAACACGGATTATAAAACGTGAATATTTTTATCGATATATGGACAACTTTTGTTTTTTTACAGAGCGATGTAAAAACCGTGATCCTGCTCGATCATCCGTGATATACATATAGCGCGTGACGTTGTACGAGGGATAATGTAACGAAGATTGTAAACGCGATATTACGAGGCAAATGTTCCAAAGCTCGTTCCGTTACTGCATATACCGGGTGAGGATAAAGCGAATTATTAACAACATTATATTTTATCGATTATTTTCCATTCAATGCGAAACATGATCATTTTGGAACGGAATCTTTGGCTTTTACACGCGCTCAGTTGTAAAAATCATCGGGAAACACGATGGATATTAATAAAGAAACTTAAGAGGGTACTAGAGCCCAGCCTGTAAACTGGATAGAGATCTGTAAACCGACGTTTTATAAAAAAAACCTAAATTTCTCTCATTTTTAAGTTTCTTTACTGCATTACATAAAAAGTGCTTCTATAGAAGCAAATACACATAAACAACTATTTAGTGCTTTTGAAAATAGATATATAATGCCTTTTGAAACTCTTTTTTTCATTCATAATGATAGCATATGATAACCTATACTGTCATCACGCTAAGACGTTGTTCTCATCAATTAGATAGTCATACCATAATCTGAATGTCTCATTAGATTCGTTTTTGTCGTATCTGTGGCGCTTGTTCATTGTAAATATATACATAAGCTTAGAAATAATGCTACATACATAAATATATAGTGAGGTCATAGAAGGAAACTGTATAAGAAAAAATTGATGCTGAATTTTGACATTCCAAAGAACAAGCGCCAATCCTTAGCACAATTTACTTATTTTTGTAGAAGCATTTTAAATTTAATGAAGTAAATACGACACCAAACGTCATAGGAGAAAGTCGGTTTACAGGTCTCTATAGTCGGTATCCAGTACCCTCTTAAGGCTCTCTTGAAGTAATAACTAAGAAATGAATAAGAATAAGATTATACAAGCCGCTTTGCAGGATGTTATGCTAAAATGTTCTATTATATATATGTATACATATATATATGTTTACATGTAAATTTTTACACGTGTTTTTTTAATTGAAATTTCAATTCTTTTTTAAAAATTTCCATTCTTTTTTAAAAATTTCAATTTTTTTTTAAAACTTTCAATTCTTTTTTAAAAATTATTCTTAAAATCATACAGTATGCTATACTTGCATCTCATGTATGAAAGACCCCGAATACCCCCCGAACTAATTTTTAAAAAAGAATAGAAATTTTTAAAAAAGAATTGAAATTTCAATTCAAAAAACACGTGTAAAAATTTACATGTGAACATATACAGGGTGTCCCAGAATTGGTTTAACATCTCTCGTAGGCAAGTAGAAGGAATAAAACTGAGGTGAAAAGTCCTATACCATTTTGCTAGATTCGCAATAGTTACTGAGATTTTAATTAACAAAGATCCGCGAATAACCATGCATCGGGCTGTCTTACGCGCGTAAGACTGCCCGCCGCGCTTCGCGCGCTAACGATGTTACCCATAGCGACATATGGGAGGAGCTAATATAACAGCACATACTATAACATATACATATTAAAATGTAATTGTGTCAAGCGCGCCGGGCTGTCCTACGCGCGTAAGACAGCCCGATGCACGCTTATTCGCGGATCTTTGTTAATTAAAATCTCGGTAACTATTGCGAATCTAGCAAAATGGTATAGGACTTTTCACCTAAGTTTTATTCCTTCTACCTGTCTACGAGAGATGTTAAACCAATTCTGGGACACCCTGTATATATATGTATACATATATATAATAGAACATTTCAGCATAACATCCTGCAAAGCGGCTTGTATGATCTTATTCTTATACATTTCTTAGTTATTACGATGGATATTTTTCGGATATTACGATATCCCTAAAGATTCGTCAAAGGAGACTAAAACGTGTTTTTATGAAATTTCTCTTTTATAAGAATACGAATGTAGAATGTAACGTTATTCAATATAACGTTCGACGTGTTTTATGCATTACATTTTATTTTATTACGACCGTATCGTAATTCGCGATACGCGCTTTGGCAGCAAGGAATTTAATATTCTAATGGGAAATGTTTCATATGTTGCTAACAGAATTATGTGGAACTTTCAGTAGAAGGTTCGTAACACTATTATCGTATAGCTGACCGCTAGAACGTTGTAACTATACAAATGTTCTCTCGCATTAGCTTAAAGGTTTAACAGAGACGAATTTACGACGAAATTGTTACACTCTCGACACGTATTTACTCGACTTACATATATCGGTAACTCCCATTACTTATGCGATCACCGAAAAAATTGTATTCTTGTTTTGAGGATATCCCACTTACTTTAAGTATATTTTATACTAAAATAGGCGTCAACAAGAGTTTCTTATTTTAAGAGGAAAATCCTCTAAATAGTAATATTGATAAGAATATATACTGATTAGAATATAAAAAGCCTCTATAGAAAAACATATATATCTCACTATCGAAAAAGACTATATTCTCAAATAAAGAATATATTCTTCATTTCAGAAGAATATCATCTAAAATCTTTAAGAAGATTTTTTAAGTATAAAATCTTCTACTTACAAGAATATAATTTTATCGGTGATGTCGCAAAAGAAAAAAGTGTTTTCTTTTCAACCAAAAAAATCATAAAAGTTTAAAAAATTTGATTCCAGATTGGAAAGGTCAATTTTACTTCCGAGCAAGCAAAAAACGAAAATTGCATCCTGACTATATTGTCAAGCAATACACACACGTATGAGCAAAAAAATGTTTGAAGCGCGTACGAAGAATGTTCCGCGCGTTTCCCGCACGCAGATTTGATCGCTTTGATCTGAAATTGAGTAATCTGCCGACCGGCAGGAATTCCGCGCGCTGTCAGACTTGCTCTCTCAACAGAGGTAAATTTCAGTTCCCGGAGGCTTTATTGACAACCGCGTTCGCGCGCCCATGTTCTTTACGCTTAGTTGCGCATCGCGCGAACACACAATAAACGAAAGCGAGAGAAAGAGAGATTTATATATTATATATCCACGTTTACACATAATGAATCGCGAGGGGAATCCGAGCGCTCGTGATAGAAATCGTACAAATGGTGTCTCTCTAGGTGATCAGGTATCACATGTTTTGTCACGGTTAATTGCATCGCGCGTGAGACCGCGAAAGATATGTTTTGCGTGTGTAATTTATAAACGAAAAAATATTCTTAACTCTTAACACAGATAAATTGACGAGATATGACACACTTTGTTTCTTGTTTCAATTAATTATATTTTGTTTAAAATGAAATATATATTTTTTCCTGATTTTCACATTTTACTTTAAAAATCATAGATCTTTTGCGCTAAAAAAGTGTTGTGCGTATGAAAAACGCGAAAAGAGATTTTTTTCCGTATCTTGCTATATATATGTGTGTGTGCGTTCGTGTCTTTGGTCGCTCGGCGAATTATGGATTATTTGATATACATGGTTAATTGCTCGTCACTATTAATTTCATATCTTGTCTCTGGCTACTGTTTCAGTATTAACGGCCGCACTGTCGCCGCATCTGTCACTCGTGTCTGAACGCGGAATTTCAAAAGTTAACTAGTTTTATACATATATGTACAGACGGCGTCATTAATTCGAAGAATAGGCGCGGGGATCACATAAAAAGTCCAGTTGATCCAAATATCTATTAGTCCCAAAATCGGGTGTCCAGTT
>NW_018020807.1:165258-168505 GCF_002006095.1 Pseudomyrmex gracilis | reverse complement strand
AAATTATCACAACTTATGTTCGACAAAACAATTCATGGTTTAGTGAATTAAATATGTTCATTACTACTATTGTTAATTCAACTTATACGAATTTGTTATCTTTATTACCATATGCTTGAATTAAAAAAACAAGATATTTCAGATAACAAACTGAAACTCAACTAAACGCATTTAGTTGAGTTAATAGTATTTTTTTCTCAGTGTAATTTACCGTGTATTAATGTTGCATCCAGTAAGAAACATAACGATGACAACATTGATGCGAGAGAAAAAACTTAAAAATAACACAAATTTTGTGCGAGCGTACGTTGACACGTTGAATTTATTGTGACTGCGTCGGATTTAAATAATAGTCGCGAACGTGGCGACATTTCTAATCTGAGCAACGCAGCCTCTTCGTGATGGCGGCAGTGTACCACCACCTAGCATCGTGATTTCTATTAAGGTCGCGCTTGGCTGCAACATCAGTTAGCAAGTTGAGCGGTAGTCGAGCGAAAATCTTAATTAAAACTCTCACCGACAAGTCTTTGTCTCTGCGGTGTTCCTGCCAATCGTCTCGAAAAACGACGCTTTTTCAGGAAACGCCTACGCTTAGCATTTGACATTTAGCGCGATTGGAGGAAAATACATTGCCTCTCTTTTTCAATCTAATATTACTATTTGCTTTTAATTGTGATTATTTGTTGAACGCGTTACATATGTTGAATTAAAATTTTTACTTAAGCGAGTAATTATCATCAGATTTAACTGCGCAGAAGTGTGTTGGAGTACTTACAAAAGAGTAAAAAGATATTACGTAACTTTTTCAATTTCCGAGTCGGCGTATCTTTATTCAGAAATGATTTCCCGACAAGAAAAATAATATATCGGATAGTTCTATAATTATGTTTTCCTATTATAAAACAGAAAGATATATCTCGCGCAAAGTGGAAATGAAAGGGTTAATTAATAAGTAATTTACCCCGGCACTTCTCTCGCACTTCTCGGCAAAAGTTTTCCTTTGATCCTCTATTGGATGAGACGTCTTCTGAATTTTTTTACCTTTGATCATGCTCAAGCGCGCGGTTTTCTCGTCTCGTATATTACACGTTGCTTCCGAACGAAGCTGTGAATTATTTATGGAATTCGGGTCGGTAGGTAATGTCAGTTGGACTTGAAATGATCGCGTGGAGAGACTAATATTTAACGGAGCGTACGATCGCGATATATTTTCTGAAATAACTCTAATGTCTTCACAATCTTGACATGTCGATTTAATTCAAGCCTCAATAAATTTATACGAAATTTCATCGAATTTCTTTTGTGACTTCCCTTACTATTCTTCTAATCGTTTAAATTTACTTTTATTTATTATATAATATTTTTCCTACACCAAAAAAATTGTATTCTTGTTTTGAGGATGTCCCACTTACTTTAAGTATATTTTATACTAAAATAGGCGTCAAGAAGAGTTTCTTATTTTAAGAGAAAAATCCTCTAAATAGTAATATTGATAAGAATATATACTGATTAGAATATATACTAATAGAATATATACTAATTAGATTTATATATATATAATCAGTACGTAATCTAATATATCTTTTGCATTAATAACGATATTTTGTAAGATTTTTTAAATAATTTTATTTTCATTACATTTTAAAGTGTCTCATACATATTACCTATGTTTAATTTTTTATTTTTAATTATCATAATCTATATCTATATTTATATTCTTTTTAATTATTATTTTTATAATGAAATGTAACTAATACAGTATAATAATAATTTTAACACTTATATTATTTTTAATTATTAAAAAAAAACATATCTCACTATCGAAAAAAAACTATATTCTTAAATCAAGAATATATTCTTAAAAAAAGAATATATTCTTAATTTCAGAAGAATATCATCTAAAATCTTTAAGAAGATTTTTTAAGTATAAAATCTTCTACTTACGAGAATATAATTTTTTCGGTGTACACAAGTGAGAAACGTATCTTGCATCAAATAATGTGTGTTGTTGTATTGTTCAGTTTGCTTTTAAAAATATTATGGATGTTACGCTATTCTTCCGTTTACTCTTCTAAAGTATATGGCACGCGTGATCTCTCGTACCACTTAATTGAAAAACGACACAGACGCTCTAATTCGATTTATATCGGAAACAGATAATTCGCGCGCGCGCGCGCGCATTTACTCCTCTGCTCTTACCGCGAGATACGATCCCTACAAAACCGAGTGATTTACTGTTGCATTACGTACGGCAATACATAGATCACTGTTACGATATTCTCTCCTCTTTTGTTCGCAACCTCTCGCCGTATCCCGCGTCAGCGTATGTACTATTGGCTGGGAGGTAACTTTCTCGTTTCCGGCTGCGATTTATGTTCTCTTGCCGGGAATCGCCACGAGGCGTACAACTTCGGATAAGCGTCGGCGATTTATTTACGGTTTCGCCGCGAGTTCGATTCCAACTGTCACATCTGGATGACGCAGGATGTTCAGACATTAGTTGCGCGATTTATGACGACGTAGTACGTGGCTCGTTTGCGAGTTGCGTATCTTCGTTCGATGGCGGCAATTCGATGAGAACAGATTATTGCGATGATCAATTCGGGAAGCGGTAAGAAAAGAAAACCGGAAGGATGCTGCGAACAGGAAATTTTCCCCTCCTTCCGGCATTGCCGAGCTAAACGTCGCTCTAATTCGCTTCGCATCTGCGCCCGATCTATTAAAATCTCATCACGACACACGGAAGAGATTAAGACGTGAAGAATTTTATCGTTTCTCGTTAAATTCATAGGCGCGATGACGCGGCACGCACAGCCAGAAGTTGCGTACGTATTTTATATACGAGTTTAACAGCATCGGAGATAAAATCGAAAACGCGATTTTGTATCAGAACCGATTTTCTCCTCCGTCTTCTCGTCGTGCTCGACGGGTAGAAATCGATTGACATTTATATAAAAGGAAGGCCATCTTTCGTTCTGACGTCACGCGATTCCCTCTGATGCAGTTTCCGGCCTCCTTACAGAGCGTACAAATTCGCTTGACGCCTTGCGTGCAAGTAAACTTCTCGTGAATAATGTATGTGTATATAGAGAGTATCTCGACGATCGACGTTGACGCTACGCAAAATGCGTATGAAAAACGGAGTGATTGAAAGATTGTGTGAGAGAGAAAGAGAGAGAGAAAGAGAGAGAGAGATAGAGATAGAGATAGAGATAGAAATAGAGAGAGAGAGAGAGAGAGAGAGAGA
>NW_018020807.1:152374-165183 GCF_002006095.1 Pseudomyrmex gracilis | reverse complement strand
AGAGAGAGAGAAAGAGAGAGAGAGAGAGATAGAGAGAGATAGATAGAGATAGAGATAGAGATAGAAATAGAGAGAGAGAGAGAGAGATAGAGAGAGAGAGAGAGAGAGAGAGAGATAGAGAGAGATAGATAGAGATAGAGATAGAGATAGAAATAGAGAGAGAGAGAGAGAGAGAGAGAGAGATAGAGAGAGAGAGAGAGAGAGAAAGAGAGAGAGAGAGAGAGAGGGAGAGGAGAACGCAAACTAATAATCTACGATAAGATGATACTCTCAATATCATTTTGTCAATTGTTTATATTCGAGAGATTGATAAATGGGAAAATTTAAATTTAAATTTATAACGCAATGAATATATGCGCTTCGTGAACATGTACATGTTTCCATAATTTACGTCGGGTTTTATACGCAGGATTAATGACGGATTAACTAAATCACTTATAGAAATACTGTATAAATTTGCAATTTTTTTTTTTTTTCATAATGCATACACACACATAATGTATGTATGTATTTATATGTATGTGTTCTCTCTGGAAAGTCACAAGTATAAAAATAGCTTGAGTCATACATGTGATAAATTTCAGAGGGAAAAAAATAAAGAGAGATGTTACTTTGCAGAAATGTTTTATGTGAGGCTCGTCCATATATGTTTACCTTGAAAAGAAAAAAACATTCTGGTAAATAATGATATATTTCGACTGCTAGGAAAATCTTAATTTCACGGCAGATCCTACATAAAAAACTTTTTAATATTTTTCAGTTTCTGAACTGCTAAAAATAATGTGTTTACACTTACTTGCTAACAAAAATATTTTACTACTCTATGTATGGTGTGTGTGTGTGTGTGTGTGTGTGTGTAGAACTTGATTTTTGATCCTGCTAATTTTTCTGTTATTTTCGTGCTATAACTCGTAAATAGCGAGCTATCCTTAATTACATTTCATAAAAGTCTTCTTGGCCGCAGTGTAAAAAATAGAAAGCAAAATCTTACCTTAGATGAATGCGTCGTTGATGACAAGTCCGCTAGTCCGACTAATTGCGAGCTATTTTCTTGGCCCACAACCGTGCGGAGCAATGCGGTTGCGTTGCCTTTAATTTACGACTATTGTCCGCGTCGATGTGTACTGGCATTTGTTCCTGATTCGGTATCGCATTATCGGTCGTGATATCACAATCGCGCAATCTCATCGCGCGTGGTGTCATAGAGAGTATATAGGAGGAATCGTATATGCGTTTCGCACAGACAAGCGACAATGCAAATTGGCTTATAGATCACCCATAACTGACTGTATCCGCGCGTCGCGCAATCGACATGAAATTGCGGATTTCGACGTTGCGTCTCTCGTTGTGCTTAGATTGAGTATATCGCAGTCGTACTCGCGCAAATAATATCGTAATTACACGTGGGAGACGTATACCTGTATCGAGTGGACGATTTGTGCAGGTCTAAACAAACTGTCGATAATTTTCGTAGATGCGTAACGTAGAAAATTACAACACAAAATACGCTGTGTATTAATTCAAGTTGTGTTATCGTAACAAAAAACTTACAAACATTTTCAATATTTTATATATATAATTTTTATGTGATACAAAATATACTTTTATGCAAAAAAATGATAATGACCTAGTAAATTTTTTTATTTGTGAAATATTCTGATTGCTTTTCTCTCTCTCTCTCTCTATCTCTCTTATAAAATTTAATCAACTGAGTAAGATCGGCACAAAATCAAAAGTTGAAAAGGCGCGAATTACGATTTTTTGATGCAATAGAATGCTGATTGTAAGGTAAATGTCCCAGTGATTAAACGTGTCCCAGTACTTAAACACTCACTCGAATTTTCATTTATATTAAACTATTTTACTGTTATTTACAATAATCACAAATTTTATTAATATTTTTAATTGTATTATTATTAAAACATTGTAATAAAAGTTTTCTAAACAGTAGATGTGATAAAGAAAAAAATAGTTTTTGAGAGTAGTAGCAAATTTATTGCGTTTTCAACTCTTACGTTAGCGGTTTGCGTAAGACAAAGTATATTCTTCTTAAGGTTATAATTAAATACACAAAATAAACTTTTTGTTCAGCAAAGATTTTTCAAACTCAGTATAGACTGTAGATTGATAAAAAACTTATATATATATGCATATATATTAGCACATTCTCTGCATAACATCTTGCAAAAATGGCCTAAACCAACCCGATTTGAATTTAATTCATTCGTCATTCTTATAAACTTTAGAGGCCCGAAAAGAATCTTATATTCTACTTTATTAATAAAAAACTTTGTCCTATTTTTAATTTTTAGTTATAATAATTAAATTATCGTGTTTATGTACTGGTACGAGAATCCGCCGGTAGCGGAGTTGTTAAACACTTGATTCATCATAGCATAGTTAGTCTTGCATACACGTATTGAGTGATATTTGTGCAACAAAACACATAATTTGCAACAAATCAGTAAGTAGTTTTGTGTTTTCATGGTTTCATTTTATCTAAACGTACTAAAATAATAATATTGTTACGAGGCGGACACCGCGTGTGTGCCGCGGGAGCTGTGTGAACGGCGCGCGCTCGGTGCGACTGTCGGTTGCTGGGCGACGACGGTTGTTGTTAAAAGAAGAGAATTCTCGGTCGCGGATTCTGTCACAACGTATTGTAAATCCGGTCGCATTCTTTATAATTATTATTGTACTTAGAGCCATAATAAAGTGTTGATCAAAGAGCCGCGTTCTCTCATTTCCGCGGACGGCTGCGTGAATCGCGGAGTTTAGCGACGGAAACGAGTCGTTCTCACCGCGAGCGTAACAATATTTTAACTAAAATATTTAAATATTATATGATAAAGTAGATGACTTGTTTTCATAACCTTATCAAAATGTTATGAAACTTTAAGTAAAATCTAGTTTTGTAAAATCTCTAGTTTTGTAAAATCTTCAAAGTTTTTAGTGATTTGTAACAAATCTATAACTTTTCATGAAATAAAATGCATGAATAAATTTTTTCCTGTTCTATATTGTCGTGTTAACAATAGCGTTTAAGTACTGGGACAAGATAGTTTAAGTATTGGGACAAGTTAGAAAACCTGTTTAAGCACTGGGCCATAGCAGGTATGTTAGAATTCGATTAATTTACTTTGTTTTTCTTTATAAACCCAGTTCTTTAAAGCTTTATTTAGTAAAAATATAGTCTGGTTTTTTAAATAAATACTAATACTCACCAACAAAAGTTAAATTATACGAGTATGATTTGTATAAGTTAAACAGCTCTCTTAAACGTTTAAGTATTGGGACATTTACCTTAGCTAGAAATGATTCTTGTATTAAGTGCAGCGTAGAAGCCGATAAGAAATGATTATACGTGCGGCTCATCAAAAGATGTTTGGTTGTGATAAAAGCCTTCGCATATTTAACATGTTTTCTCACTTTTCTATACAACAAAAAGCCAGTATCTATTTTTAGCCAAATGCTTTCGTATTCTCCGGTATTCTCTAGTCAGTTTTTTTTACTATATATATTTGCCGGTTGTTAAAACGCTGAATGGTTTTTCGGATTGGTTTGGCATTGTCACATGTTTTTTTTTTTCGTTCGGTCTTGCTAGCATTTGCGTGAAATCGATATGATACATTCATCACGAGAACTGATTAATTCGAGATAACACGACTGACAAAAAAACTCCGTACGCCAGATATATATATATATAATATTGCACGTGCCGATCGATTGGAGAAACATACGTATCAAAACCTAAGCGGGATTTTGAAGCAAAATAGTTTACGAGCGGATTGTGTCACGTGCGCGACGTATAAAAACTACATTCTTTTTATTGCTAGCGTCAGCGTACTACTTCATATAAAAAAAAACGCGCGAAAACGTCCGAATGCGGTCGTCGATGTGATTGATATTGACATGTAATGAAACATTATTACTTATCGCCACGTCGTATAGATCTTTTTCTGAATTTTGCTGTACGAAAAACTGAAAAAATTTTGAATCTAAATAATTAATTAGTAAAAAAATTAATCATTAATGTTTCAGCAAAGAAAATAAATAAATAATAAAGAAATAGTTTAATTTATGTCTAATGGTTTTCTAATAAATCTCTACACAAACTCGCCAAACTTCGAACTTGTATCCTTCTATTCGAACTTCACACCATCTGTGGTCGAACCAAAACGTTCTCGTTTATTTCATAAAAAACTGCCTATCGAGTATCGATCAATAACTTTCACGCTTCTCGTTTCGGATACTGTCCGCATACCGTTGCATGGCTTCATCGCGTGTAACCGCCGAGCGATTTTGACGTTCTTCAATACTTGTGGTAAAATCCAATGTGCGAATTTCGCATTTTCGCGTTTCCAGTGCACTGGCCTATTTGGTTGACGGAATCCGGTTTGATCGTCAAATAGCAGCAAAGCGCGAAATATAGAGGTCGCGTATATAGAAGCAAATTTGTATACATAGAGTATATAAGTCAAGAAATACAACATTACTTACATAGATCATCGCTTTCTTGTATCTTTTGTCAAATAATATATTTAAAGAAGTTAAAATTAAAAACACGCGCGTAAGATAAACGACTTAATTAGAATAATACATATAAAAAAATTAGATGCATGTACGTGTTCTAGATTTTATTTTTCTGAAAACGATACATAAGATAAGGGAGACCGGGGCTAGTTGTGACACGGGGTTAGTTGTCAAACTGCTATTATCTTGCTTACTAAATCTTGGAAAATATTCTTCTTTTTATTGTAAGTTGCTACTAGTTGCGTTAGTAACGTGTACGAAAGAACTTTTCTTAAAAACATTATATATGATATTTACGAGCACTTTTGTAAAACTGGATATGGCAAGTAGATTTTTCTGATCTCGATTCTTTAGTAATTTCATTGGTTTTAAAATTTTTAATTGCAATTTTATCTTATGTATAGGAAATATGATAGTTTTAAATAAGTTTTCCTATATTTATTTAATCGTCATCGCGCATCGCAGTTTATAAATATAATATCTTTTATTTAAAATGAGCGTTTGGGATAAGTTGACTCAAATTGAGACGGGATAAGTTGTCACACGGTGAGCATGCGCGAAGAAGTAATCGGAGTGATCGTTATGCGTCGTTATAACTTTTTCAGTACCTGTCATTGTTTTTTTTATTAAAGATTAGATTACTAATTATGTTTTATTGTTTTTAACTGATTTAGTATTGTGAAATCATTTAAACATGTTTTATATATATATATGATTATTAATATTGTATAAATACTTTATACTTAATGTATAATGTTATGTACTCTCAATAAATGTAATAAAATAAAAAACAGAAATTTTATATCTTGTTGTTTCTCTGTATAAAAGACATGTGACAATTAACCCTGGGTATGGGGCAGGTTGACAAATCTGCGCGATTGTACTTAACATTAAAATACTCTTTTGTGTAAAGATATATAAGAATAATATTTGTGTTTTCTTAAAGCTAAAGGATGTGACTATTATATAATGTACCTAATATTACATAATATTGCGTATATTTTTTTTTTTTTTTTACAATTTATTTTGGATGTTACTTTGTGCTCCGGTCTCCTCTACTAAGATATTTGATTCTCTTTTCATTGCGTATAAAACGGAAGTTGGACTCGCCAGGACAATCAAGTTCGCACAATAGTTCAGAAAACGCAGAAGGCATGTCGACACTCTAAATGCAAATCGGTCTTGTTATTTTCCGTGTCGAGTCTTCGAAAGTTGAAAGAATTTCTTTTATAAAAAACATCGCGGGAGAAACTAGCAATCCTATTACAGGAACGACTATAGATAGTTAGTACCAGTAATTATGTACACTGAGAAAAAAATACTATTAACTCAACTAAATGCGTTTAGTTGAGTTTCAGTTTGTTATCTGAAATATCTTGTTTTTTTCATTCAAGCATATGGTGATAAAGATAACAAATTCGTATAAGTTGAATTTACAATAGTGGTAATGAACATATTTAATTCACTAAACCATGAATTGTTTTGTCGAACATAAGTTGTGATAATTTCAAATAAAAGATACTGTTAAAAAAGATGAAATAAGCAATTCTCATTTACTTTAATTGAATATAATCTGAATTTCTTTGTACTAAGTATTTCATCTAATCAAACTGCTTATTTTTATAAGCAGACAAAATATTGTGTTGTCCTATTGTGTTGTACATTCAAAGTTAGCTGTATTTAAGCAAATTATAATTTTGTTAAAACAACTAAATTGTCTTTNGGTATAATCTAATTATTATATCTATTGAAACATGATATCTTCTTACATTAATCAATATTTTATTGACAGCCCGTGACCGCTGCATATAGTTGAATCAAATACTATTTTGTTACTTCAACAACTTTTTTTTCTCAGTGTAGGAATATTTTTTATTTGATTAAATTAAATAAAATTAAAGATTTCAAAAAGTGAGGGATGCCTCCGGTTCAGAATTGGTAAATCCAATGAGATGATTGTAAAAATCTTCGTAAGAGCTTTACTGAACGTGTATTTAAATATAAGGTAAATAATCCAAACATGAGTAACTGTATTTCAAACCTTTTGACTATATTTTTAGTCCTCTTCAGTGTCTTTAGTCTTAAACAAATTATAATAACGTTCAACGAAAAGTAAAAACGTCAATGTGTTAAAATGGATGTTGTCAGATGGATTGTGTAGTCAACAATAAAATTAAAGATGTTTAAAATTAAAATTAATGTTTAATATGATGTGATGTGATATACAGATTATATAAAGTGTTCGCGATAGTCGAACACGAAGCACGCAATTTCTACGGACGTCTTATCTTGTCAACGGATGCGAACCTTCTCCTCGCTCTCAGCATTATTCGATACATCGTCAGTTACGTTTTCCTCGCTTGAATTTGACCCGTCAGACAGACAATAAATATTGATCAAGGAGAAAGGACAAGACTTGTCATGATGTTTGTCATGAGAGTCACACAAATAAATAAATAAATTTTACTGATATAAGTTACAACGCGTTTAGAGAAATATGATAAAAGATACAACAAAAATATAATTCTACAATATAATTCTACATAATAATATAATTCTACATATAATATAATTCTACAATATAATTCTACAATATAATTCTACATATAAATTTTGACTCTTACAATTATGTACTACTTATGCTACTAATTATTCAGGAACGTGTATCAGAAAAAAGACTAATAATTTTCAAAGTTTAAACGAATCGCATTAGCGATTAATATGCGCGCTCTACGCTACAGCGATTCTGTCCTCTTAATTTTCTTTTATTGCCGTTTGAGAGTATCGATTAAAGAGTATCGATTTCAGTGTAATAAAGTAACAGGTTTTCAGTGAAATAAACACATACGTATGAAACATGTGTGCACCACGTTTATTACTCTCTCTTTTTGTACAGAAAATTTATAAATTTTAAGCTTAAATTTTGAAGCTTTTGTACAATGCAAATTTTTTGTAATAACGAAATATGACATTAATGTTTTTAATGCATGTTCACTGTAACTTTGCGCAAAATGAAAATTATTTTATTTTATTTTATTAGTTATTAATTTAATTTTGATATTTTTGCACGCGCAAACTGCGTGTGCTTTTTTCGATGTAATTCCAGGTATGATTAAAAAAAATCTGCCCTCCGGGGAGAACTTTGATTACTATATTTTTTTTATTCTCTCGTGCGGGCGAGAGAATAAAAGAGTAGGACAAAATAATTTTGTGTCGTTGTGGTGACAATGTCAAACGGCTGTCGAATCTTGAAGAGAGTTAATTTTAAAAGATCATCAAGCGCGATTTTGCATTATATAGCTTTATATGTTAATCTGATAATCGCATAAAAGTAACAGCACTTTTTGTTTTTTATATGAAATTTGGCGTGTGAGAGAAGAAAACGACGAAGAATTTCTTTTTGATTATTAATCTCGAAATTATTCATTCACATGTCAATTTGGCGTTTTCTCACTTGACTGCGAAGTGGAAAATAGTCTGCGAATGTAATATCGTTCGCGTATTCGTCCGAGCTTCAATTTTTCCACGTCATTGCGATCGCGGTGAATGGAGAACTACTACTCTCTCGAGGGATGTCACAACACCAATAAAACATGAAAGAGCAGCGAAACATTATTCGCAATACATAGTTAAAAACTTCTCTTTTTTGTTGTTTTGCTTCTTTTACACAAATGAATGGCAGTTAAATGTATCTCTATTGTAAAGAATTTTATTTCATTACATTATTGCCAAGTTTTTCTCATATGGGTATGGATCGTTCGGAAGAATCGTTAATCAAAGTGACTTCATTAGCTTGTTGAGAGACACTTCATTAGCGATCGTTAATATCACGCCAGGTCGTGATTAGAACAATTATAAAATCATTTATTTAATTTATAACAAACGTGTAGAAAACAATGTGTATGTATACATATATAAATAATTTTTGTGGTCTGAATTTAATGAGGGACACTGAGTCTTTACATGACACATACATCCCTGTTCTTAACAAAGTTCAATTTTAAAATGTAGAGGGCCTTTTTTCACAGTTGTTTTTGGTGTTCTGTTCTTTCATTTAGTATCGTTTTGAATTTCGTACAGTAATGTATATACTTGATACTCGTCATGTCTATTTATATACTGTTGACTACATTTTTCATTGATTTTTTATTGTAATTTATTATTTCTGATTTATTTGGTATGTATAATTTTTTATTGTTAATTACAATTTTAATTATTAAAACAAGAATATGTTTATAAGTGTTATATGGTTTGTTAATCTCAATAGAATCGATTGAAAAGGACTTAAAATATAGTCGAAACGTTTCGAAACTGACAAGAGTCTAATTATTTCAAGCACAACACCCTGCATTGGCTCTTTATGGCCGTTTATTGAATCATTTAAATAATTTTTGCTTTTAGCTTATACTATATAAACAAGAAAGCTAAACTTGGTTTCTATAAAATTGTTAAATTTATTAGGCAACATTTATTGGCAAAGTGTTTGCTATTCTCGAGAGAATGCCAGGCATGTTCATAATAACGTAACGCAGACATTGTCGCGAAATTGTTTTGCCAAGTTACAGCAAAATTGAACGTCCGCGTTGATTTTCTTTGGAGAGATGTTAGTTGCTTCCGAGTTTGATTACATGAGATTGTCACGTCTCTCGCGCTGCAAAATGTATTATCGGGAAGATCGATGCGCGAATGTGACGTAAGAAAGTTTAAAACGTGAAAAATTTAATTTACAACGAGACAAATGATGACGTTGTGATTTATTTCGCGATATTGAATATCGCTTTACTAGAAAACTATGCGCGCGCGGAAAAAGATAAATCGGAGTTAAGAGGGTACTGGAGCCCGGCCTGTAAAGTGGATAGAAACCTGTAAACCGACGTTTTAAAAACTTAAATTTCTCTAATTTTTAAGATTTTTACTGCATTACATAAAAAGTGCTTCTATAGAAGCAAATACATATAAACAGCTATTTAGTGCTTTTGAAAATAGATATATAATGCCTTTTGAAACTCTTTTTTTCATTCATAATGATAGCATATGATAACCTATACTGTCATCACGCTAAGACGTTATTCTCATCAATTAGATAGTCATACCATAATCTGAATGTCTCATTAGATTCGTTTTTGTCGTATCTGTGGCGCTTGTTCATTGTAAATATTTACATAAGCTTAGAAATAATTCTACATACAAGAATATATAGTGAGGTTATAGAAGAAAACTGTATAAGAAAAAATTTATGCTGAATTTTGACATTCCAAAGAACAAGCGCCAATCCTTAGCACAATTTACTTATTTTTGTAGAAGCATTTTAGATTTAATGAAGTAAATACGACACCAAACGTCATAGGAGAAAGTCGGTTTACAGGTCTCTATAGTCGGTATCCAGTAATCTCTTAAAAGCAACAGACTAAAATGTCGCTGAAAGTTTAAACGCGGTCCCATAATCATTACGGTACCGGATAAATAAAACAACAAAAATAAATTTTTCATGTTAAAAAGATAGATACATTTTTGATGATAATCCAGGAAACGTTGATAAAAAGAACGTATATATTTCGACATATTCTCTTCGTTGCGGAGGAATACATCCAGATTTTTTTGCGGCAAAAATTATAAATTTCTGTATTTTTCTGAAAAAAAAAAAAAGAAAAATAGAAGAAGAGAGATAGTGTGAACCCGAGACATTTTACATATGAAAATTTCGTGTACTCTCGTAGCGGGATATCTCTCGCGTAAGTTCGTATGCACCAATGCGCAACAGACAAATAGTGAAAAGACTAAAGCGATGCGATGCACGTCGTATGTAAGCGCATTTTTGTTTTATCTTGCGCGGCATTGCCAGGCAAGATGCAACCAGGCTATATACGCGACGTGTGCGCGCGCGTTTTCTGTTCTTTGCAAACAAATCTGCATTCTCGAACGACCTTCTAACTTTTGCCACTTTGTCCGTACGACAGCGAATTACGATTGATCTGCTTTTTCGTCGAAAATAGAAATTTATAAAATTTGTGGTAGAGTCATTTTGTTTATGTGTTAAGCTGTGTTTGTATGTTTGTTTGTTTTTTATACATAGTTACAACTTTGAAAGTATGAAATTAATACTGCTATTTTTATCGACAAGATTATCATTGGCTGAGGAGTATTTTTTCGCAATATTTTCAAAATTAGTTAGGGGGGTAGATGGGATCTCTCATATATGTGATGCAAATCTAGCATCCAATATGAATTTAAGAATTGATATTCAATTCAAAAAAAAAAAAAAACGCGCGTAAAATTTTACACGCGAACAAATATATATATGCATATATATATATATATACGCCGTTTTCCGCCAACATCTTGCGATCGGCTCGGATGATAATATATTTCTTAGTTTAGTAACTTGTCGAGCTTCAATAAGATTTAATTGTTAAGATTATTATTATTCACGCGATAACTTATAAAAAAAAAAAAATCTATCGAATAATAACGCACGCATTTGTTCGAATTATCGTGCGGTGAGCGTTATTATTATTATTTTGTGGATTTTACACACCAACGAACCCGCGACATTATTCGCTTCGAGATCGCGCACGATAGCTTGCGAACGAAGATTTAATTCCCTATGGCAAATATCAAACGATGCCGCGTAAAATCGGTTCGCAACGAGATTTGTCGAATAAACAGAGAGATAAATAACATCAGAAATAAATGCCAGCAAAAATATGCGAGAAATGGTGTTAAATAAATTTTAAATGCAATCTCTCTCTCTCCGTTTCTAATGCGTCGGGTGTAAACGTATAAAGCGAATGCTTCAATTATTACGATTAATATAATATAATGTTTCAATTATTAACAGATTTCAGCAATGCGCAATTAAATAACTCTTATATTATAATAAATAGCAATTTGGGATTTTAATTAAATCTAGATCTATCTTAAGTTAAAAATACACGACAAGAGACTTGATATATCGCTAGATATTAGTTGAAGTAGACGTAAAAATAATTAACGATAACGAAGAGAATACCCGTGCGTGTCTCATTACCATTTATGAATTAAATTACCCACAGACATAAGACGCTTTTGTTACGAAGTACAAGGTAACCGTAGCGAACAACCTATCTCACTAAAATTCACAATATCCTGGGAGACTCTTGATCCTTAGAGAAGGATACTAGCCCGAAGGCTGCGCGTGATAACAATCACCGGAGTTATAACATGGCAGCAGCAAAGTGCTTCGTCTTTCTTTTCGCAAAAAAAAAAAAAATACAGATATCAAACAAGCTTGTAAATGTTTCTTTAACTTTTTATTTATACACAATACTTGGGACAATTTTTGCGCAGAGACGAACGTTCTGTATTTGGAAAAGATTTTGAAAAATTCAAGAAAACAACGAAGAAAACTCTTCGGATTACACATGGGAATAAAATCTCTCTCTGAAGAAAAAAGAAAAGTTTCTTCAAAACAACAAATGCTTTATCCGCTATAAAATTTCTTTCTATTTCAAGATACAATCATACGTGACCTTTCGAAATAATCGGAGACTCAGATGAGATTTGTACCAAGTTTTATACAAATTTCAGTTACCTTTACTATATATGGTCGGAAAGTTCGGCAAATGGAACACTGCGTTGCGCTATTTGTCGTAATGGAAGAACCAAGTCGGTTCGCGCGCGACATCAAATTACAGTCTTAGACGAACGGGATGTGAGTTCTCTCGGCAACGCTCTCGGCAAAGAAAACCAAATGTCTCGCGCTGGCAAGAATTATGTGACGCGAGGATGAGTATGCGCGTCAGGAGGGAGGGAGGTTGCGTGAGTCGCAAGGTTTCCTGCAGGAAATCGTATATACATCAGGAATCCTTCCCGAGGGGATCGGTTCGGAATCGGGCTTTGATCCATGCGACACGCGTTACCCGTGACTTTATTTGACGACGCGACCAGGTGTGTCGCTAAATCCTCGCTGAAAATAAGGTTGGTTTGATGTAAGAGGATTTGCAAACAATACTCCGTGACGCGTACTCGTAACTCTTATTTCAATAAAATAAAAACGTAGGATGTACTTCCGAATGACCCCTGCTCCCGATCGATCTGAAATTTTGCACAAAAATAGTGTTCGATGGGACAAACAAAACGCGCGTAGTCTCCACTTCGGCAAATAAAAAACAAATTTTTAAAAAAATAAAAACGATATCGATTAAAATCGATTTTAGATGTATTTCAGAATGACTCCTTTTTTCGATCAATCTGAAAGTTTGCACAAAAATAGTGTTTGATGGAACAAACAAAACGAC
>NW_018020807.1:148679-151844 GCF_002006095.1 Pseudomyrmex gracilis | reverse complement strand
TACACCTAAAATCGATTTTAGTCGATATAGTTTTTATATTTTTTAAAAATATGTTTTTTATTTCTCGAAGTTGGGACTATGCTCGTTTTGTTTGTCCCATCAAACACTATTTTTGTGCAAAATTTCAAATTGATTGGGACAAGAAATNATTCTGAAATACACCTAAAATCGATTTCAGTCGATATAGTTATTATTTTTTTAAAAATTTGTTTTTTATTTGCCGAAGTGGAGACTACGCGCGTTTTGTTTGTCCCATCGAACACTATTTTTGTGCAAAATTTCAGATTGATTGGGAGCAGGGGTCATTCGGAAGTATATCCAAAACGTATTTCTCAGAAAGTAGCATTTCGTATCCGAATGAAAAAAAAAAAAAAAATAGTTTATAGAATTTTATGTCATTTAACTCAATTATTTTGCCAGTGTGCACGGAAATAAATCCGACACGCGGTCGGAATAATACGTATTTCCGCTACGTATTAGCGGAAACGTGATCTCGTGTACAAGAATAACGTATATAATATATATCTTGGGATTTTCGATATTGAAAACCGTCGTAAAACAATGTACGAGTCGCAAGCTACATTTCTCGGAAAGATTTTGCTGTAATGATACAATTATAAAAATATAAGTACAATAACAAAGTAGTCAGTTTCTTCTTCAAAATATGTGACATTAAATGTATTTTTTCTTTTAATCTCGCGATTTGTATAAATTTTTTTACATGAGCGTTGCGTAACGTCTTCATTATTTAACTAGAACGCTGCGATATTAAATGCACAGCAATTGAATGTTGACTGCGTTGTCTCTTGAACATTCGCGCAATTATAACAGCTCGTTGTTTCTTTATTATAGAGTTCCAGGACATTTCTTAGATGGAAGTTATTTCACGAAACGTCGCGTCGGACGTTTCAGCGCGAGCATTTGTAGAGAAAGTTCTAACGATAGACAGTCTAACGAATTTCGATATTCGCGCCGCATCATGATCGCAGTGCTACGGTAATTACAGCCTTATATGTGGCATACTCGTGCAATTTCATTACCACGTGTAATGAAAATATCAAAAAGCAGAAAATTTATGAAATATATGTTGTTAAGCACGCGCTTATAAATTTAACAATGAGAAATGTGAATAAAATATGAAAAACTGAAATTTCTGCAATATAATAATATACATGATGAATAATTGAACATAATGATGAATATTGTAACTGAATATAGAGTATTATTACATGTATTACAGATATAAAGTTCCATAACCATGACGAGAATCGACGACTCTAATTGAAAAAGGATCCGTATCGCGCAATAATGTCTGTTCTGTCCTTGCTCTCTTATATGTGTGTGTGTATATATACAGGGTGTCCCAGAATTGCCGTACAATCTCTCGTAGGCAGGTAGAAGAAATAAAACTGAGTCAAAAAGTCCTGAACCATTTTTTTCTTATTATTTATAATAAAGGAGTAATTATTGAGTAAATCAGGCCAATCAGCGCCGACCTTTAGCCAGGCGCATGTCAGTGAGTCACGCGCCTGGTGTGTGTGTGTGAGCACTCCGCGCAGTTCACTGACGTGCGCCTGGCTAAAGGTCGGCGCTGATTGGCCTGATTTACTCAATAATTACTTCTTTATTATAAATAATAGAAAAAAATGGTTCAGGACTTTTCGACTCAGTTTTATTCCTTCTATCTACCTAGGAGAGATTGTACGGCAATTCTGGGACATCCTGTATATATATATAATATATTTTGTTCACGGTTTCTCGTGTCAGCGACTTGATATTTTATCGGTAGCTGATGATTTCTGACGTTGTTATTTACACACACACTATTATTTACAAATCTCAGTTTATATTCTCGATTTCAAGAGGCAGATTTGAAAAGAAATCGGAGCAATATATATTTACACATACGTATATGTATAATGACGTCTCAGGAATGTTTGATACTTTTTAAAAATATCGTTTTTATACATGTGTGTACGTGATTGCTGTTATTTGACGACCGAAATTTAGTCGCAATTTCAATAAGAGCAATAATTTTAATCGCGAAAACGTTATATATTAAGAAGTTATATTCGGAAAATAATCAAATTTATTGTCCTACCCTTTAATATTGTAGACTTGCGATCGTAGCATTATAAATTCTTGTCACGATCTCGTTAACATTATCGTCTATGCACATGTTACCCCAGATAATACCGCACGGTAACGTTGGCTTTTCCCGAGATAAGAGAGAACGATCGATATCTGCGCAAACGCAAGCATTTACGCTCTCAATGCAGCTCGTATAGTTGAATTCGAGAGTGTCGGGTTCATCCAGCGCAAGCGACATTAATCCTTTCCAAAAGATCGACAGCATTCGCCTGGCGGCGACGGCGGCGCCGTCAGAATTGTACTTTACAGTGAGAGTTCTTACGTGAGATAGGCAGCTCTACAGTGAACATTTAATCTTACGGTTTAATCCCGCCATCGTGATGAATTATTGTCACGATACTAAACATCGTTATTGCCTGCAAAAGTTTCGAGCTAATGGAATTTTTCACGATGCTGATAAGAACCGACAAATCTCTCAGATAGAACAAAAATTTATTATAGAAACGCGAAGTGCCTTTATGCGCGAAAAGTTATATTGTTGGTTTTTCATACTTTTTGGATAATTGCAAAAAAAAAATCAAAATAAAATAATATAAAAATGTTCAATTGTAAACAGTAATTTCTTCTATTGTAACAATTATAGAAAATATTATTTTTTCGTTCAAAGTTATGTAAGTTTTTCGCAAAGATTCTAAAATAACTTTTTGTGTAATGAGCAAACTTCATACTAAGTCCAAAGTATGTAAAATATGTAAAATATGTGAAAAAATTTTATCTCACTTGAAAATTTGCATTTAAATAGTAAAGCAATTGCCAACTTTTTCAGTCGCAGAAAAAATAAAAATCTTCTTGGAAGTATTTGTAAAATAGATAAAGAAAAAGAGAGAGAGAGAGAGAGAGAGAGAGAGAGAGAGATTTTGATTGATTGATTGATTGATTGATCTTTATTTAGCTTTCTCAGCTATTTTAAATACAGTTTTAACAAACATTTGCTATAACATATGTTTTTAACATTCTTTTAAATGATTCGAGTCTTTCTTCACTTTTTATTTCCGCTGGTAAGGCGTTGTACAT
>NW_018020807.1:125664-148304 GCF_002006095.1 Pseudomyrmex gracilis | reverse complement strand
GCATATAATCACAATGAGCTTTAAATCTTAGTTTGTCATCAATAATTATACCTAGATACTTCATTGTTTCTACACGCTCTATCCCAATACCGTCCAGGCATTTTAATGTAATATTACCTCTCAATTCTTTTCGTATACTTCTAACTATCATAAATTTCGTTTTTCCCGCATTCATTTTTAGCTTGTTTATATTCATCCACTGCTCGACTACATTAAATGCTGTATTCATTTTACTCTCTAAATCCATACTACTTTCTCCACTAACGTATATTAAGGTGTCATCAGCGAACATTTTTATACCGCATCCTTCTGGACAGACTTTGATTATATCATTTATATATACTATAAATAACAAAGAGAGAGAGAGAGAGAGAGAGAGAGAGAGAGAGAGATGTAAAAGAAAACTTCATTGTTATTAATTTTTTGGACAGATTTTGGTCTCTCAATATTGAATATTGTGATAAGTAATAATAAGAATAACGGTCTCTATCGAGCAACAAAAAATAGATCTTATGGTTTATTGAAATAGAATATAAAATTCACATAAATGTAATTACAGACGTTTCGGGCCCTTACTTGAGCCCTCTTCAGTATATAAAATAAATTAGCGCCATGTCGCAAATATTGAATATTGTGTATACATTATCCAGCATCTCTAACAGCGATGCAACGTGTGTGGCGCGCATAGTTGAGATAATTCAGCGTCGTCTAATCGTAATAAGTAAATTTACATCTATAAGCCACAAGCGTTGAAAAGTCGGTCGTGTATTTTACATTGATTTTCGAAGCGCGAGAAAACTTTATCCTTGAGCTTTTTCTCAAGAGTTTGGCCGGCCAATCGGACGGCATAGACGACTGCGAAACTCTCTCGTGGAACTCTATTTAACTTAAAGATACCGCTGACAAATCCTTTGAACCCGTCGTGTCTCTCTTCTGAAAGTCACGCTGATCCAATTCACGCCGACGACAAAAAACGCGTTCGGGGAAATGTTGTTTTCTATTCCCGCGAGTTGCCAGTCATAAAAGTATTAATAACGACACTTTTTTTACCCAAAAAAGAATGGGAGGTGTTCGAGATTTTATTGCACTTGGGGAAATCTCCTCCCAGTCGAGCTAAATTTAAGCTACTCGCGCTTGATCGACGCGAGCTACTTCTCGTGTATCCCGGTCGCGTGGATACGATTCAAAAGATCGAATTGGTCGTCTCGCTCGAATGGACGCGACGCATGTGTGAGCTCAACTCCTTGCTCGAAGACGTGTGTCGATTTTCTCGAGAGGAAAGCGACGTGATGACGGAAATGCAAAGGAAAGAGACTGTGTACACTTCTCTTATTTTCCTTCTCGTCGCTTTGTTTGTGTTATTTCTACCGAGAAACATGCGCGAGCGGCAACTATTACAAACATTCCGAATATTCACTTAATCGAAGAAAGCATAGAATATTGAAAGTTTTCAATTTTCAATCGATCGAGTCCGGATTTTTGATGCGGACCGCGCGTTATCGATCAGAACGAGCTAATCGCAAACGAGCGATGCTTGTTGAACACGCGCGTGTTAAATTTCCGCGTTAATCAACTTGCTAAGTGCTAGTTGACCAATTAACTCTCACAATATCTCGGCAGTCTCTCGCTGCGGGAGTATCGGTGAACACGATATATCCGTGTAACATATTGGTAATGATTTTGACTACAAATCTGCAGGAGATCGTTACCCTATCTGTCGTGTTAGAAACGGGAACCTAATTCGACTCATAGGAACTTGATGCAAATCGATCTCGGAAGCGAGATTCCGTCGACGCGCGCGAAGTGCATAAATTATCCGCAAGTAATCTGTCGTGACCGCCTACGTGTCTCTACGTCGAAACACGCAACGCGGCGGAAACAAGAAAGCGAGAGAAAGAGAAGGGAGGAGAGAGAGAGAGAGAGAGAGAGCGACCGACAAAATAGTGCACCGTAAAGTTGCCACGCGTCCCGACGTAATGGCGTAGTTCCGGCAAAACGACGACACGTGCAGCAGCGACGGGAACCATTTACCAACCCCGTTTTCAGAGAGAAGACTCGTGTCGATATGGCGGCAAATCCTTAGGGTGTGATACACCGAAACAGTAATAAGTTTTATATGGCTAAAAAATATCACTTTTTATGGAACTAACTTTGTTCTTCGTAATCAAGATATATATGTACATCGTATAGTTCGTTAGAAATAGAACGTGTTGAATAACTCGTAAAATTTTAAGCATAAAATGTTCATGAAAAAATAGTACACGCAAAATTTTTTTCCCCATTGGTTACGATAAAGGAAGAGTAATGAATTTTGCAGTCTTTAAGTTAAGAAAAGTCACTAGGGAAACTACTCGGAATATACGTAAAAAAATTTCATCAACCGTGGCGCGTTTTGACTTCTGCATCGTGTTGAAAAAAATGTAGCTTGGAGGCTGGATATTTGACTAGAAAAGTACGTGCGATAACACAACGAGTTTAATTTGTATATTTATATTGTCACATGAGTATCTAAATATTTTTTTCAAATTAATAATGAAGAAGAATAAGATTCTTCGAGGCTCGGAAGTCTTTAAACTAATGAATGAATTAAATTCGGGTTGTTTGAGCCGTTTTGCAGGATGTTTTGTGCAGAGAATGTGTTTAAATATATATATATATATATATGTATACACATACATATATATAATATATATATATATATTATATATATATATATATATACACATATATTTGACGAAATAATTTTAAATATTTTTTCTTTTTTTTAAGTTACGAGAAATTAGAATCAAAAGAATTTTTTTAAATTAATCTTGTACATCAGATATGTTTGCAGATAGAAAACAATCTTTTGCATTGTCACGTTTTCCGACCTCAAGAAGCTGCACATTTTCTGATGTCAGCTGAGTCGCGTCATCTCGTTTCGTATAAAGAGAAAAGCCCAAATTGCTTCACGTTTAGTGCAATGCGCAAAGTAAAGAGAAATTACGTTCATAATGACAATGGAGTTTCGCTGATTTTCAGTCATCTTAAACCGGTGAGAGTCAGAAAGACAAACATATACTCGATACAGGTTAGGTAAAAGAGTATAAATAAATGAGTTTGCATCTCGAGAAAATGTTGCAATGCATTCGCGCACAAGCATCCACAATTTGAGCTTTTATGTTGGTGATATAAATAAGAGAAACAAAATTGCGCACAAAATGTCGCAGTTATATATACACTGAGAAAAAAAAGTTGTTGAAGTAACAAAATAGTATTTGATTCAACTATATGCGCAGCGGTCACGGGCTGTCAATGAAATATTGATTAATGTAAGAAGATATCATGTTTCAATAGATATAATAATTAGATTATACCAAAAGACAATTTAGTTGTTTTAACAAAATTATAATTTGCTTAAATACAGATAACTTTGAATGTACAACACAATAGGACAACACAATATTTTGTTTGCTTATAAAAATAAGCAGTTTGATTAAATGAAATACTTAGTACAAAGAAATTCAGATTAAATTCAATTAAAGTAAATGAGTAATTGCCTATTTCATCTTTTCTAACAGTATCTTTTATTTGAAATTATCACAACTTATGTTCGACAAAACAATTCATGGTTTAGTGAATTAAATATGTTCATTACCACTATTGTGTTAATTCAACTTATACGAATTTGTTATCTTTATTACCATATGTTTGAATTAAAAAAACAAGAAATAATAATGAGAAAGCTCGTAAATATAACAATAATAAAACGATAAAAAAAAGGTCAATAAACGAGCAAAAAGTTGAAAGTAATAATATAATTCTATAAATAATTTTGAAAATATACATAATAATAAACAACGCGAAACGTTTCGGTCTCAAAAAACAAGATATTTCAGATAACAAACTGAAACTCAACTAAACGCATTTAGTTGAGTTAATAGTATTTTTTTCTCAGTGTACGTGTGCATAGTTGCAGACTCTTTATAAGATTAGCTCTTTTATAAAAAATTTCCTGCCTTTTTTTGTAAAGATTGAATTTTTATAAAAAGTATGCGCTGCCGTGGATTTTTGCAAAATTAAGATACATAGCATATAAAACACTATAAAACGCTATAACATTTTATAACGTATACATAGAAATGTAAAAAAAATTCACTACTACAAATCGATACATTCTTCATTATTAAATCAACAAAATACTTAAAAAGTGACTGTATTCAATCACTTTTATAACATACAATGGGTATTTAGTGATCTAAATCTACATTATTTAGAATTATATTATTAAATAATCTTATTTTAACATATGATAGTACACTTACAAGAAAATCTACGCGCTATCGATCGTCGGGAAGAATCGTCGAATTACGCAAAACGGTTTTGTTAATTCGCTATTTCCGAACGAAAGTATTTTCGTAAGGGAACGTAAGCATGCGCGTGTGAAAAAAATTATGTTCCGTAGTAAAACGAAACGAAAAAGTCTATCCCGATGAGTTAGCGCGGAAGCTTGCTTCATAACAGAAAGAACGTTGTTAGAGAAACAACGAGAAGTAAAATAAACCATTTGTCGCTTTTGCGCGTTAAGAGTTTTTACGATTCATACCCACATTAAAACAACAAAAATGAATTAGCACGAAACGTTGTATTGTTATGTCAGTTAAAATTATAATAATATTATTGTGTTTTATACTTATTATATTTGATCACATATTATTTATCCGCCGTAAATATAAATTTATTACGTCAATTATGCAGAAGCTGATCATATTTTTTTTATGTACTTACTTCGGTTTTTTTCTCTCTTGTTCAAGAAAAACTTTTGATAATAATGCAATTTTCCTCCGGCGAAATGTAATAAAGATTATGATTTTGCGTTCGCATAAAAATGTTAAATGTAACATGTTCGAGAAAGATTCAATAATTATTTGCATTTTATTATTCCTATATAATTAGTCTTATTTGGCGAACATAATTATGCGATACAATAGACAAAGTAAAAACATTAAACAAATAACTAAAAAAAAAAAAAAAAACATCACGTGATCTTTCTTGGACATACAGTAAATGTTCGATTTGAATTCATTTCAAATCGACGTTATCGGCATAATGATGTTGGTGAGATGCGGATATGCGATCGTTATTGCGATGAGAACGCGTATCTTCGATTTGCGTTTGCATAATGCTGTATGCCGCAGTGAGTTTAATCGGCTAACGAACGTGACCATTGTTAGAGAATGCAATTTCTCTCTCTCTCTCTCTCTCTCTGCTAAATGCAATGATAATCGTTGATCAAATTTAACGTAGAATGAACAGTATCGTTTATTGATTCAGTAATTATGTAATAATCAAAACTCAACATTCCAAACAAACCTTTCTCTTAAAAAGTCAACGTAAATTCGAAATATTCCTTGTATTCAGGGTAAGATCTCAGTCAAAAGTTTAAGAAACATAGCGTAAACCGAAGCTATTTTAATATTTAGATAATAATTGTTTGCTGAAAAAGTATTATTTGTATTAAAATAAGTTAAAAAAAACTATTTATTATACTTTTAATGACTACGAAAAAGTTTTTACGTATATTTTGTTTGTGTGTGTGTGTGTGTGTGCCATTTTAATGTTCACTTTTGATACTTTTGAGTAGGATTATACTCTACTTGCAACATAAGATAAATGAAGACCTGGAAATGTATTAATCATAAAAGTTTGTTAAAACGTAACAATTGATGTATAAAATTTTAAATATAATTGTTTTATGTATATTAAATATATATTTTTATTAATTTTAGCAAAATATAAATTTATATTTTATGTGATATTCTCGAAATGACTTTTTTTTCGAATGGAATTTGTTTTCAAGATATTTATTAACAACTGCAAAAAATTTCAAAATTACGGCATATCTACATCTACAGTTATTTTTTAATTTATATCAGAATATCGTGGAATTCCATAAGAACTCGTGTTAAATTAGAATCGTACTAACTTTTTAACAAGACTCGCAAAGAGGAGCTGAAATTTTGCACAATGTTTTTTTTTTTTTTTATTATCTACTCACTGGCAAAATTTGAATAATCTGACATATCTTTTATCTTACCCTGAATACAACCTTAATTTACAATTAGCATTCAATTGTTACAGCTTTCACAAATAACCGTCCTTTTATTTTCAATAATTTATTTATATATCTCATTAGTTTTCTACTTTACTTCGTTATATAATATTAAGGAGGAGAAGAGAAAGTAATTTATTCTCTCATTCTCTCTGTACATATTTTGTTATAATATTTTGTTACAAAATATGTATAGATATATATATATACACAGGTTTCTGAAATTGAAAACCTGCCAATAATGATATAAACCTGTTTGTTTCCATACTAAGACTGTTGGCTTTCATATCGTAGCTTAATTAAATATGTTGTCTGTATAATTTAATTAGATTACATTCCGGTTATTACAGTTCCGATAAAGACCCGTACCTTCCAATCATAGGAGTCAAATTTTCAAGCTACGAAACAAGGGCATATCGATTTTCCCGTTATAACCATGTAATCCGCGAGCGGCGCGTACAACACGCTCGCTTAATCGGCAATTTCGATCAAACGGGTTCTAATTAGAGATTATGATGATTTCTACACCGCGGACGAAACCGCTCCGGTGGCAACATTTGTTATTACGATGATTTGACAATTGGTCGTCGACGACGACGTTGACAGTGCGAACGAGTGAATTTTAACGCGAGAGAGAGAACTGCGCGGTCGATCGCGTAAATCACACGTTTGTATCGATGCCGCTACTATGGAAAAATTGGTTTGATTGTCGGTTTCTTTTTTCGTCGACGGAAAAAATTCGTGTGTTTTCTGCGAAATCTACATTGTTAAGGCTGTCTTTTTCGCCGATAATTAAACCCGCGACTATATTTTTGCGCACAAAAAACTCAGAGATCTCGTTATTTCGTTAGTGCACACACCGCAGACGTAATTTTCACATTGTCCGACTCGAAGAATATCGCGTGATGCATTCATGCGCAAAAACACGACATTCTATACTAAAATTTATAATAAATTTTCAATAGATTTTCAAGAAAAAAATACTATTATGAAGTTACAACTTTGGAGCAATTGTTCAGCTTTTATTAAATTTTTTATTTTCTGCAGTGTGTTTTTTCCTTATTGAGAGGATTACGAATCAATATTTTATAAACTTTTGACAAATAAAAGAGAGTTTTTTATCGCAAACGATAGGAACTTGATAATTATACCGTTTCTTTCTACAACAAAATAAAATATTTCGAAGTTTCATTTGTTAAAGCTATAATTTTTCAACGGAAAAGAACTCACTAGAATTCATCGGATGTAATGAAAAATGAGAATGCTCGCGTTTTGCTGATGTTCTTTCTTAGTCTCGTTATTGATGCATTAAATGATACTTTTGTCGGACATTTATAGTTTAATGCACTTCTCTGCCAATAAAAAAAAAGTTACTCTTTATCATTCTCCGATAATCGCTTTATATTCAAAGGACATTTGCTACTTGCCTTTCAGAAAAAACTTTGATAATATCCGGACAAGCTTCATTAGGAAGTTTCTCCCGCTTTGCCCTATTTGCTTTATTCTATTCGAGTAGAATTGAAACGAATCGAAACGGCTCGAATTGCAGCGTCAACGAGAATCGACAGGAAAATAGCGCGTCTCGTGAAGCCTTACATTCTTCATGCGTTTGGCATATGAAAAAGTAACTGGTTCAACGATAACCAATCGTCAGTCTTCTTTGACGTGATAATTTAATTTTTTTCTTCCACAAAATGTCGATTTTTGTATTGTTATTTATTAGAGTATCAAAAAAAAAAAAAAAAGCTTAATACAAAATGCCTTTGCAAGAATTTGTATTTTACCATTTGAACGCGGTTATAAATTAACAGATCTGTGACAATAAGATAACAATCCTTTAATTAATTGCGACAAAAAATCTATAAAGTCGCAAAAGTTCAAATAAATTTATGTACGTGTAATATTTTCTACGTCTCTTTTTCTTTAATTAATTTTAGTCGTAGATATAAAATACCACGTAAATTAAATTTAGTCGTAGATATAAAATACCACGCGAGTTCGATGAATGTGTATCTTTTAAGGTTTTCCGACAAAAAGGTTTTCGATCACTAGCATCTTTCAAGGGGAATCTTATCCTCCGTAACAAGACCTATCGTGTAATTATCTTAAGTTTAGTTTCATCAGTCTGATGGCCGTTTGATCGTCGAGATACATCATATTGGCTATAAATATCGATCGGTCCGTTTAATATGTCAGAGGATAAACAATGATTGCATTCTATATTTGACATTATCTCCGGTATTACAATATTCATGTCGCGGACTTAAGCAATTATTGCATAATAACACGTGTACAATATACGTTACATTAAATTAAAATCAGGGCAAAGAGATGCATCAGCTATATTAATCATAGAAATTGAGATGTGAAAATTCTATTTTATTATTGACGTCAATCGAACGCTACGCTAAATTTTGTTTTTATTTTCAAAGTGTGTGTATAAATTTGCATAGACTTAGTCGCCGCGATCAATCAATTGTTACTTTGTGCCTTTTTTTGAAATGATCCGTCGGCATGAAATTCTCAAAACTTAAAGACGACGGATCTGTACGAGAAAATATTAAAATAGAAGAGGCTCGTACTTATTTTAAAATGCGATACGGCGAGATTTAATTTGTTTATTTTACCTAGGAACGTATAAACAAATCAGCTGATGGTAAATTTTCCATTGTTTATTGTACATTATCTATTAGGTTCAGTTTACTTGGTCTTCCCGACGAACATCTTCACTAAAGTAGACGGTTATCTCACGTACACTTTTTCTACTTCAACGATTTACGACAACAATGGCGAAATCGGGCGTAGTTCAATATACACGTATACAAAAACAAACTGCCGACGTGACACGATAGCGCATGACGGAATATTGCACAAAAGCAATTTCAGGTAGCGTTTCTATAAACGAACGATTCAATATTTCCCGTTTGGCACCTCTCCGTCCGTTCGATCTCTCTAAAGTTTAGCTTGCGTTCTTTCGCGTATTCTTAAACAAGAACGCGCTCAGCCAAGCGTGGGCGAGCTATCGGGAATACTTCCGATATATGAACGTATCTCATTCAAAAAAAAAAAAAAAAAAAAAAGAGAATTAATCCTTTTGCAAAACTCTTTCGTCTCGCGACGCGTCATTTACTCCATTTGCGAAGGCGCGCGAAACAGTTACCAAACTTCTTCTTTAAACATTATATTCCCCCGTATCTTCCTCTCGGTGAGTTGCGCCGAGATCGTGACGTAAACACATTGTTACACCGACGCTAAAATACCTCGCAAAATTCTCTGGAAAACTTTTTGCTTGCTTCCACCTCCGTGTATTGTATTTTTCCAGAGCGATAGGGCGGCTGTATAGATGATACCGCGCGGAAATATATAAGGACATTGCATTTGTACGCATTGCAATTGAGCGTTTTATGAAAACACAAACAACCGCGAGAGTTCACTAAAAAATGTGAATCTCTGAAAAGATTGCTTTTTGAAATGTCTTACGTTGGCAGAAATATTTTTAAGTACAACAAATATTTTATTATTCTTATTATTCCATCATACCATAAAAAGAACTTAGAAATTTGTATAAATACATTGGTAAGCCAACAATTATCCGTTGCGATTTATATTTGAATACATAAACAAAAGATTATACACATTGTTCAACACCAAACTCAACAAAGATACCACAATTGAGTCTAATACCGGGGAATGCACACGTTCCATGCATTACTTTGTGTTACCTTATACTACAACAATTAATATTCACAGTAAACATTACAATGTACCAATTAACAACAATTTACACACACGATTGTCATACAGACCGTTAAACAGCCTCAAAAAATTTATAAAAACACATAAAGATATGGTACCGGTCTCAAAAAAGAAAAATGTATACATGGAAGTATTGAGGTAGGCTCTCAACAAAATTTTAATAATCAATATTTAAAGTTAACGGCCATACAGAGCCAGTGCAGAATGTTGTGCAATAATTAAATAAATTAAATTTTAGCTTCAAAACGTTTCGACTTTTTATTGAAGTCCTTATCAATTGAATCTGAGATAATGGTGTAAATTATTTACATGTTAATAAAATAAGTTAAAATTGAAACTGTCAAAAACAAATATATGAAATAGGATGTCAGAGTATCGAGTAATCAAGTCATACTTATTCAAACATTCAATCGACACTAATAGATCGACACTAATAATATCGACACTAATAATAAAGAAAAATGTAGTTTACAACGTCCAATGTAACAATTGTGAGGCCAATTATATCGGTCAAACAAAGAGACAATTACAAACCAGGATTAAAGAACACGTTTATCATGTTAGGACACAAAATAAAAGATCTGTCATGTCAGATCACTGTAAGGAAACGAGTCACACGTTTAATTGGAACGCGACCAAAATTTTAGACCACGAACCTAATTATTTCAAAAAACTCACATCAGAAATGGTCAACATCAAATTAAAAAATAATACCATCAATGTTATGCAAGACACAGCATTATTAGATGACTCTTACTTCCCTTACATTGATCGGATTAAGTCATAAGTTTTTCCGTTGGGGGAGCCACAATCAGTAGTCTTGACGAAAGTGCGATACAAACAACACACAAGTTTATCGAGTTGCATGTTGTCTTCAATTATCGTCAGAACAAAGAAATGTTGAACATAGATTGTAAGTTTATCAAAACAAAAAACTTCATTGTAAATTATGATTTGTTTGTTAACATTTGCGCCTATTTTTTTACTATGTATACTAGACAATCCACTGATGATGACTAAAATAATAAAGTCGAAGCGTTTGGATTCATACTTCATTAGAATTTAATGCATAACACCTTGCAACTGGTTCGAGAGCCCGTTAATCAAGATTCAATTTGATTATTCTTATTCCTTCGTGAACAGAGATCAAAAATGACCTACTAGTTGAACAGACTGGGTCTGTGAGACCCACGCGAGACTTTAAAGTCGAATATCTTCGCGAAAAACCGATATTCTTTTAATTTTTTTTTTTTTTTGAATCAAAAGTTTGAAAACGATTCTGCGTCGATAAAAAAAACAAATTAAAAACATCTCGTGAAAAGCGTTTAAAAAAAAAAAAACTAATTTTTACCAGACACCGATGCGCAATTTTCAAGTGGATCTGCAAGATCCATGTCTGTCCGCGAAGGATTATTTAAAAAAACTGAAATGCAGAAAGTGAGTACTTACGAGAAGTGGATTTTACAACGTTAAACAATAAATATGAAACGTTTGCTCGCGAAGCGTCATCGATTTTGTGTGTTCTAATCGAAGTTCTCCATCTTCCGTATACAACCAGACTCGAGCAAACAGACGAGAATATTGATAGTTAATTTTCTGTCTGCGCGCATCTACGCGCACACTCATCTGTTCGGGTAGAGGTCGGGAAATGAGACGGTGACTCTTTGCACCGTTGTCGCGTAAATCGATTTATCTTACGCTTGGACGATGAGCGAGCTTCTCCGTCGCGCCGGTATCCTCGCGACAAGTGTGCGCAAAAGAAAAAACCAACCACGCATACCGGACAATGTTGACCGTAATAGGCAATTGCCGCGCAAAAATTTTAGCGTTGCAAAGAAACGCGACTCTGACATTCCAAAACTTCTTCCTCCGCCATTTCACTCCGCTTTGCCGGGTTTTCCCAGCAACCGGAGATGGAAACCGCGCGCGTATATTCGAACAGCTTCTTTCACTCTCGTGGATCTCGTCGTAAAGCACGCGGGATTCCTGCCTTTATTATGGCCGCGGTGAGTGCGTGTGCACTATGTTAGTCAGTCCGCATTTGTCGCGTTCACAGCCATAAAGCCACCGCATACACACAGGGGAAATGGAAAGACCGACGAGAGATGAACATTATTGAGGAATCAAAGTACCACGCACAAAGATATATAGGAGAGAAATCGGATTTCTTAAACGCGAACGCAAGATGTTCCGGGAAACTCAAAGGAACGAAAGCTCCATTTAGCGTCGTAAGTTATGAAAAGACTTTTATACGGGAAAGACTGAGATAAAAAGATCAGTCATGCGAGAGAAAATAAATTAAAAAATCAAAGCGTCATAGAAATTGTGCGTGGAATAGAGAAGAATATTTTATTATGTTCCGAGATATAAGATGTTTTTTTTATTTTAAACAAACGTTTAATTAACTTATCGCATGTAAATTAATCCTTCGTAGATTGACTCTTAAAAATGCTTACTAGTTGAACTGACCGGATCTGTGAGACTCGCGCGAGTTTTTAAAATCGAATATCTCCGCGAAAAATTGATTGTTTTTAATTTTGTTTCGGTAATTATTTTAGAAAGCGGACTTCCTCACCGATTTCAATGAGCTTGAAATATGTTGTTAAGGACGTTATTCTGAACAACTTTTCCCTATACATGTTGCCGCCGGTCGGCTTTAGTTTTTGAGTTATAAACCAAAAAAGTTTCATAATTGAATACTTGTTTTGGTAAATATGTACAAAAGGTCACCCAAATGAGCTTGATATATTTTGTCAAGGACACCTTCCTGAATAAAGAATTAAAAGGTTTTAGCCGTCGCTCGTTGTTTATTAAAAAGTTAATAACAAAAAAAGTTTTATAAATAAACTCTTATTTTTCGATTCCATGTACATTTTTTTGTGTTGTAAGTGTTTAGGCAGAGGGGGGGTACGCTTCCCCGCAGGGGGAGGGGCTGCGCCCCCCGCAGGGGGAGAGGCTTCGCTCCTTCTCCCTGCTTCCCCCTTCGTGTTCTGCGTGTATATTACCTTGTGTTTATATTGAAATATTTTTTCTGAATCCAATATTCCACAATAATAAATTATGTCTAAAACATACAGGTTTGGACAACGATGCTTTAATGAAACTTTTTTTGGTAATTTCGACATGAAGCGAATGTAATCGGAAATCGTATTTGTTAATTAAATTCTTCATTTTTTCTTGACGGGAGGAGCAAGGAGGAGGGGCAAAGCCCCTCCCCCTGCGGGGGCGTAGCCCCCTCTGTCTACATGTGTCATACAAAGAATATATTAACTTAAGAAATCGACACAATGTTGGAAAATTAGTCTTCAATTATGAAACTTTTTTTGTTTATAACTCGAAAACTAAAGCCGACCGGCGGTAACATATATAAGAAAAAGTTGTTCAGAATAACGTCCTTAACAATATATTTCAAGCTCATTGAAATTGGTAAGGAAGTCCGCTTTCTAAATAATTACCTTTGTTTCTTTGAATCAAGTATAGTTTGAACGATTCTGCGTCGATAAAAAAACAAATTAAAAAACTCTCTAGTGCTTCCGAAGATATAGGTGTTTAAAAAAATTGCTTTTTATTTGAGACGCCGATGCGCAATTTTTGAGTAGGTCTGAGAGACCCATGTCAGTCAACAAAAGGTTAATTATATAATTATTCTCTCGTATTATCGCGTCACGCATATATATTATGTGCAAAATATACGTTTTAAATACAAGTTTTTGTTTTGATATGTAGAAAAAAATGTACATAGTTGTTTTTAAGAAATTAACAACTGTTATAGTCGCTGAGCAAGAAAAAAAGTGATCTTTAATCGAAGCGTTTGTTGTAACGCGATCATTTAAAGAGTGAAAAACGATATTTGATCAACTCTGGGTGTGGCCAATGTTCACTGAACCGCGAAAATATTACTGTCACTGACTTGACAGAATGATCAAGTTGCTTTTGCGTGCAGCTACAACTCCATCGTGCAATGCACAGTTTATACTGATGTTTGTCCTGTCTGACGCGCGTGTCGTGGCGCTAGCAACATTACGTAACAAAACACATTTGCGTACCTGTCGAGCTTTCTCTCACAGAGCCGCGTCGTCAAAGTCCTTGGACGAACTCGAGGGTATCTCCTCTTGCTCTTTCGAGATATTTGTCGTTGGCTCTAGAATTATCAGCTCGCATCCCTCGGGATTCTGCGCTTTCGTCGTGTTGCTTGTGGGCAGCAGAGTCTCTTGCATGGTGTTGTTGCCGTTACATATCTTGTCGCCTCTGCAACCTTCCCTGGTTCTCTGGATATTCCTATTGGAGCCTCTCGAAAAACACGGCAGAACCTGCGTAGAATAGAATTTTTTTTTTGTGATTTGATCAAAACGCTATTGTACGATTCTTATGATATTTTATGCTGAAATGAGTTAACCACTATAACTATACGTTAACTTAACGTTAAATTATATGTAGATATAATTAGCTGAAATAATGGAACGCTCTTAAAAATTTTTTTTAATTTTCGATGATCAACTTTATTAGCTCAACAAGTAGAGTCTTTCTTGTCTCTTCGACAAACGTACGAGTATGTATGTTTAATTAAGCGATGTTTGACTGTTGTCGTTATCTCGTTTATAAGGAATATCCTTGAAGGGACAAGACACGTTTAAATTAATTTTGCATCCGAGTGAAATTAAGAATCGATTTTGTAATTGCGGTTTATAAGAGAAGCTCTCCCGAGTTGTTATAAGAGACAGAGTCGTTAAGCGTATTTTATTATTGTCGAACTTGAGGCTGAGAAAATGAAATTGATGAAAGGGCGTGTGCCGAGTCGTAACGAGATGAATGATTAAAAAATAATTCAATGTCCGTGGATTGCCCGGGAAAAATTAATCAAATTCCGCAAACGCGAACAAAGTCATTTATAATCGCGAACAAGAATCACAATTTTTTCTTTAAACATTCAAGTGCAAAATAAACGGAAATTAAAAAGCGTGATGATTGTTGCGCGTGTTAATTAAATATTTTTCAGTCGACAGTTGTAATACTTTCTGCAGCAAAAGCCAAAAAAAAAAAAAAAAGAATAAAAAGAAATTATGCGCGCAGCAAGACAAGCAAAAATAGGATAGGAAATAAAAAATCGGAAATTGTCAAGTCCAGAAACGATAAGAAAATAAATTTTCAATATTATGCCAATCAAGAAGCTTTTGACTTTAAAAATACGCCACTCACTAGTCAATTTGGATGCTGAACAATGTCATCAACAAAAGTAAAATTTACTTATCACCGTTTATTTTTACATGTCCGCACATTTGTATTATATCCTTTGAAGTGACTGCTGAGTGGCGTGCTTCTAAACACAGATAAGTGTTCCATATGCAAGGTACGTACATATTATATAAATATAGCGAACACGGTAGAAATGAAGAGCGATGTAAAATTCAACGCGATACACGCTTTTCGATAGCATCGCCAGAAAACGAGACTGCTGCAAAGTGGAAAAATATCACTTGCGCGCCGTGTGCGAGGTTTCCCTTTTTCCTGCGAGTTCGCTAACAAGAAAAATTCGAGAGTCTTGGGGGAGAAATGTAAGAAACGCCAACCAATCTTTTACCGTAAATCGTTGACTCGGCAAACACGTCTGTGCGCTTGATACGAGTATCTTTGAAACAAATGAATAATTTTGCTTAGAATTGCTGAGAGTCGCTGGAATGCAACGCGACGCGTCTTTTGTACGTGCGTCTTACTACGGGCGTTTATTGCACTTAACGTTTTCATAACTCGCTATTTATCGACACAAAGAAGAAGAGAGAGAAGGAGGATGAAGAGAAACAGCAGAGATAGAAATTAATTTAGGATACGCGCCAGCTTTCCCTTTATCGTACAACCGGGTGCATGCTTCTAAATATATTAGATCCTTGCTTCTTCGAATAATCTCGGTAGTGGTTTCGATGCAAATAGTTCTGTCCCAATTACTTAAGAGGGTACTGGAGCCCGGCCTGTAAACTGGATAGAGATCTGTAAACCGACGTTTTAAAAACCTAAATTTCTCTAATTTTTAAGTTTCTTTACTGCATTACATAAAAAGCGCTTCTATAGAAGCAAATACATATAAACAGCTATTTAGTGCTTTTGAAAATATATATATAATGCCTTTTGAAACTCTTTTTTTCATTCGTAATGATAGCATATGATAACCTATACTGTCATCACGCTAAGACGTTATTCTCATCAATTAGATAGTCATACCATAATCTGAATGTCTCATTAGATTCGTTTTTGTCGTATCTGTGGCGCTTGTTCATTGTAAATATGTACATAAGCTTAGAAATAATTCTACATACANGAATATATAGTGAGGTTATAGAAGAAAACTGTATAAGAAAAAATTTATGCTGAATTTTGACATTCCAAAGAACAAGCGCCAATCCTTAGCACAATTTACTTATTTTTGTAGAAGCATTTTAGATTTAATGAAGTAAATACGACACCAAACGTCATAGGAGAAAGTCGGTTTACAGGTCTCTATAGTCGGTATCCAGTACCCTCTTAAAGTGCATCATCGCACAACCTGTACGAAGTTTCAAAACGCGTAATTTCTCTGACAGCATTGTGTTTGCATATCGATGCAAAAGCACATTCGAAATTGTGTGTGTAAAATACGCACGCGTTTATGTAGATTCTTTGTTTTTTATAAAATATTTAAATTTCAAACAGCAACCTCTCAGCCGGATGTGTGCTTTCGAGATTCTACCGCAAAGTCTATTTTTTTAATGCATGACTTCCGTTTGTATCGCCTTGAACATGTGGATTTTAAACTAAAAGGACTCTAGTACGCGGATCCCGTCCGACGATAACAAGAATAATTCGTTTATTCATGTTTATCACCTTGCGTATATGAAAGGGAAGTGTTGAAATATAAACATTGTGTTAACTTTTGAAAGTTTTACAGCGGTTTTGCCTTTTGCTATTCGAGATATAAAGACAAACTAAAACCGGATGACTTTAAAATGCACATTCACACACGGTACGCTTGAACCTACCTGCTTGAACTCCTTGCGAAAGTTTTCGTTGAGCCAGGCGTAGAGGAACGGATTGTAACAGGTGCTGCTCATGGCGAGGCAGTGCGACATGAAGAAGCAGAGCCTGTAATAGGACCAGTCGTTGGCGGACGAGAAGAAATCGTCAACGACATTGACAATGTTGAGCGGCAGCCAGGACATGCCGAATATGAAGACCATCGCGATCAGCATCCAGTTGGTGCGGCGTTTTCTCTCGCGGTCGGCTTCCTCGCGCTTGCTGGTTTTACTGCCGGGTTTGGCGCGCGCCCGATCTTTCAGCTTCATCGACACGCACACGTAGCAGAAGGTAATGACGAAGAACGGAACAACAAACTGTAGTATCGTGGTGAGCAAGCTGAAGGTCTTGCGGAGCGGCTCGCTGGGCCAGTGCTCCTCGCAGAATACGTACGGTTCCTCTAACTGCATATACAAGCCGTACGGCAGGGTGAACAGCAGGGCGATCACCCAAATGCCGATGATGATCGCCATGCACATCTCGATTTTCATTCGCGGACGGAATGGGTAGATGATCACTTGGAAACGATCGGCGGCTATGCTGGTGAGCGTAAACGTGCTGATGTATACGCTCACTCCCTGAGCGTACGGCACCAGATGACAAAGGGTTTTGCCAAAGACCCAACCGCCCATGAAAGTGTACAATGGGGTGAACGGGACGGCCAGCACGCATAGCAACACGTCACTTAGCGCGAGATTTGTGATGAAGAAATTAGTGACCGTGTGCATGTGGCGATTACGCTGGACCACGAAGACCACCAGTACGTTGCCGAAGATGCCGAGCACGAAGATGATCACGTAGAACATGCAGAAGACTATCTGCACCGCTAGATTCGACGTCAAGTCTTCGGTCGGGTAGTTGCTGAAGTTGCGCGCCACCGACAAGTTTTGCATCGTCAATCGCGACGTTATTCGCGTCGTGTCGTCGTCAGCCATGCTTCTTGAGGAAGAGTGCGGGTTTCCAAGTTTTATATATCTCCTTCTCTTCTCCTCTTTCTCTCTCTCTCTCTCTTTCTCCTCTGCTTATTCCGCCTCTTCTTTGACCACTTTGCCTCCTCTTGTTACTTCGAATTGATCATACGTCAGAGTGTTATTGACGTAGATGAACTTGCTTGGCGAGGTATCGTCATTTCTCAGAACGACGACGTGCGGAAGGTCGTCCGCGCGATCAGATTCGGTGAGCTTATCCGGAAGAGTGCAAGCCGTCGAGTGAATTATCGGCCGGCATATCGCGACGAACGGCGTCATCGACTCCCCGAGTCGTGAATTAATTTCTCGCAAAGCTTGACCATTTATGGTCGACGCTACCAGCTCGATCGAGGCGAGCGCTTAAGCGACGGGAGTTCTGATAGATAAGCGAGTTATAGCCTCAGATAAGCAGATTATTTCTCGAGTTTTGCGCCCCGGTATCCTCTCTCACACAGGCAACTCGCATCGATTATACTCGGCACGTATACGCCCGAGAGCGTTGCAGCGCGCGCGCGCTCGCTCTTGCTCGCTCATTCGACTTCTGATGCGGTAATCCTCTAAGCGCGCCCAATTTTTCAGTGTGAAATGGAAAACGGAAATCGGTCCCGGTTTTAAGCTCGATCACTATTCTGCGCACATCAAGAAAAAGAGAAAGAGAGAGAGAGAGAGAAAGAAAGAAAGAGAGAGAGAGAGAGTTACCAATTTTCCTCTTTATAAGTTTTATAACCTCGACTTTATATCCATGATATTGCGTTGATAACTGAGTTTCTGTAAATTTTATTTCACATTTTGTCACGTTGAATCGAACACACCGACGGATTTTTAGCGCGCGTCTCCTTTGTGATTTTTACAACAAAGATCACTTCCCAGAGCTCACGTCGCAAAACGAGAAGTAACTCGTGTGCGATAGAAGAATTTTCACTACAAGCAACATCGATTTTCTTCCTTGTTCTTTGATTGGTTAGCGGCTAAACATTTAATCAAATAGGAAGATTGTACGAATTATATCAAAAAGCTTCAAGTGTCGTTGCACGGTTTGCTCTTAATCCTAATAAAGACGCCAATCGTTGCACTGGTGTCTTTCAACCATCGATTCACACAGTGTGATCGCAAAACCGATTTCGTCATCCGATCGGGATCAAGATCGCACGAAAAATTTGATTATCCAAGTTGTTTTACACTTATACAGATATTTATAACACACTAGTTGATAA
Organism: Pseudomyrmex gracilis; assembly: GCF_002006095.1. Taxonomy (NCBI): domain Eukaryota; kingdom Metazoa; phylum Arthropoda; class Insecta; order Hymenoptera; family Formicidae; genus Pseudomyrmex; species Pseudomyrmex gracilis. The sequence goes on along the minus strand of NW_018020807.1, from coordinate 129,234 downwards.
CAATATTGCTAACACCAACCGCGATTTCCCCGACATTTATCCAAAGAGGGAACAGCGATGACAGTTAGGTAATTAACATGCCAAGACGAAACTTTCCCCGGCGACGGTTGATCCTCTCTCGCTGAAACACATGACATGAGAGAGCAATTAAGAGCGCCGATTACCAGAGTCAGCGAAGTACTCGATGTTGGCGAAATTGTCGATGAACTTCAACTGTCGGTGAACTTCAACGGTGTGTTTTTCATATCGTCAAGCCTCGACAAAAACAAGTCAAAAAGTTTCCAACAGTCGACAATAGACGCGTTTCACAAGTCTTGAAAGCAAAAAGAAGATTCTATATTTAAAAAAAACTCTCAGAATTCGTTTCTCAAAGTGTGTTTCGCTATTAAAAGTAAGAAATAAGAACCAAAAAAAAAAAAAAAAAAAAAAAAAAAAAAAAATACCTAGCTCTCATTTCGGGGTTTTCTCTTTGACGTTGAGTANAATTCGTTTCTCAAAGTGTGTTTCGCTATTAAAAAAAAAAAAAAAAAACCAAAAAAAAAAAAAAAAAAAAAGAACAAAACAAACTCGACGCTCTCATTTCGGGGTTTTCTCTTTGACGTTGAGTACTAATTTTATTTCGGAAAGACAGACGTAACACGATTTCGTCGACGGCAGAATCTTTTTAACAGCTGAGTTCGATATTTCTGCGTGAATTTATTTACGCGCAGCTGATTGAAACACAATCGAGGGTTTTGCTCGCGTTGAACGCGCACGTATTAATCGAAGGGCGTTATATGAACTACATAGTTCGTCGATATTGCGGCTATCATAGACATTAATAAATTTATAATATTAATAAATGATCTTGCGCGACCGGGAGAGAATCGAAAAATAATTTACAGAAAATTGAATGTGACGACGCGGAGCGCCGATGATAGAGTGTTAACATGTTCACTTCACTGAATGATTAATTAGAAAATAATGACTCAAAATTGTTTTATAGTTTATTCAAAATAATAGTTAAGAAGATATAGAGATTTAACTTTTCCACCCAAAAAAATGTTTTGAAAAAAGATTTGATCAAGTAGATCTAAAATACCATTCCCTTTTTCTTGACAGTTTTTGACCTCTGACTTGTGTCATCGAGCTTTCACATTCAGCAAACTATTTGTTATTTTGCAAAATAATTTGTTGTTCGTGAAATTTTTCGCGAGGAGGTCACGGGATCACAAACGTTAGTATACGTAAGAGGCAAGAGAACACAAAACGCAGCGTAAAAGTAATCACGTACGCTTTTGCACACATGCGAGATCGATTTTGGCCACCTGTTGAAGAGTCCGCGGCCGGACGAGCCGCGGCAATTTCTTCCGTCGCAAAACCGAATGGTGGGTAACTCGTCAAGTTTCGTCGTTACGAGGATCTTTAAAAACTTACGGAAGTATTTTGCGCGATTATCGCGGATGATTATTATAGTATAGTTTATTAGGCCGGTGTAACTACTGCGGTTCGCTTCCTCTCTCTCTTTCTCTCAGAGAGACTTGCGAACAATATACAAAAAAAAAAACTGAATGACAAGACACTAGAACTAGTCACATGTAAGACACACACATACACCAAACAAAATTCTCTACTATATATGTTCTAACTGATTAACGACGTCGTTCGTTATGATTATTTATATATACATATGTCGTTACAATTTTTAATCAAAAACATTATTCAAATCAATGTTCCTGACTTTGTTATAGTATAAGATATACAAATTGATTTTTTTTTTTTTTTGGTTACGCGTGTGCGTAGACGTTCACACGATGCGTGCGTCACACTCAACACTGCTCCTCGAAATTACACGCTTCTCTCCTGCATCTGTTATCTTTGGGAACTTTCTTCTTACTAATCTACTTTTTTGATTTTTATTTTTTTTCTTTCCGTAACAGGTACGTGTTTTCCAGGTCGAAGTTTTTCACGAGATAGTCGACGCATCGTCATGTGATTTTAAGCGATGACCTGCCGAGCATGCGACGCTCTCATCTCGGAATTCGAAAGAGACGTGTTGCGACGACCACCTCGGAGCGTCACCGGGCGCCGGTGGTTTACGCGCTTGGCTTTGCTGTCGGCGACTGATCACAAGACGCGAAAATTGGAAGCGCACCAGCTTCGAGAGAGAGAGACCGTACGCGACTTCGTCGTCGGCGCGGTTTTTCCGCGCAGACGCGCGTACAATGTGCGCGCGAGATCGCCCACACGTTTGCACAACGGGGATGCTAACGATGATATGTGATAAGGTCCGGGAATGTACCGGCTTAGATATTATTCAAAAGAAGACAAAATTAAAAGCAATACGTCTTAAAATAATTAAGAAAAATTTATACATTTAAATGAAAGAATTTGTAAATCATTTATTAAGATCTTTTTTATATAAATTTTAAGATATATATTGTTTTTTTTATCTGTACGTACGTATATATATTTTTTTATGATATTTTGGAAACATTTTATGAAACATTTTCAACATTTTTACTTTTCAATCATTTCTTTTTCCGGTTGTTGATTGTCCCGATTCGCGCGTATAATCACGGATGGATGAAATAAAAAGAAAGTTAGCTCGATATTCTGTATAAATTTGTATTTCTCACCTTGCTCTGCTTTTCATAGTTCGACGCGCGTGGCATCGAAGGTTTATCTCAAGGCAGCAGTCGAAAATATTTGAGATTCCACTTGAGAAGTCCACGAGTGTTTTCCAGAATCTAATAAAGTTGAAATGAATTTCTATGCTTTATGGGGTTTCGCGAGCATTCAGTTTCGTAGAAGAAAAAAAAAATAAAGAGAAGAGAAAAAATACATTCGGGGGACCGTTTGCATTTTATAGCAGAAAAATTTCACTTAAATTATATTGGCTCTTCTTGCCGAGTGACGCACGGATTTTCCCGATACGAGGTATGCGACAAATTTCACTTTAGTTCGAATTTTTATGCAAGCGTTTCGAAGAAATTCTACTCGAAAGGTTAAACAAATTTGACATAAGATTTATGTATGTATAATATATCGATTTACTTGCGCGTTTGAAGTTTAACACATGGTCAATGCAAATTTATATCGTAATCGTGTTGGTATTTTTCTGCTTCGCTATCCCGCAATCGGTAGTCGAGAACTCACGTGTTGTGTATTTCAAATTTCGCACAATGCACAATACCGTGCGAGTATGTAATTGATTTTGTATTCGGCCTAAGTTTTACGACTACTTATCAGAGCGCAGCACGTAACAGAGTCGAGAGCACGGAGGTAAAGGAGGGAGCGTTGTCGAAAAAAGATGAAGCCTAGTCAGCCATGTTTATATGGGCCACTAGTACTACCATCTGTTAGTATTTCACAATACTTCGATGAAATAATGCACAATAGAATCACGGAGATAAAATAGAATAATACTTTAAGAAATGTAGTAAACATATATTTACTTAAAAAATTAACAAAAAAGAAACTAATTTTAATAAATAGTAATTATAGATATAATATTATACATATTTATAAGATTTAATAAATATAGGTAAATAAATAAGTAAGGGAAAAAAATATAACTTATATATAAAC
>NW_018020807.1:119005-123394 GCF_002006095.1 Pseudomyrmex gracilis | reverse complement strand
AAGGCCATTGCACGTAGCAAAAATTTAGACGTAGTCGCAAGGTCGTAAGCAAATCGACCAATCGCTGGCCAGCATTCCAACTAATGTAAAATAATACTGGTCTGTAATTGGTTAAATTGCTTACGACCTTACGGTTACGGCTAAAATTTTTTCACGTGTAATGGCCCTTACCTCCGTGAGTATAAGCTTGTTCGTGGGCGCCACTAGACGAACTTATCCGGTAAGTCTGGAAACACTGATATCTACTTCTAACAGGTTCTAAGCTAAACTGATGTTTTACATAACCTTTTTGTGTTGAGCATATACAAAGGAAAAAAAATGAAAAAATAATATAAATAACTGAAATTAATAAATTATAATGAGGCAGAGCTGATTTGACGTGGCTGTTGGTACGTGTATAAAATTATTATTTTCAAAATGTTCGTTTACGTTTCTCACGTATCGCAACTTTGAGGTTCTACTTTAAAACATTTTTTTCAAAAATAGATATTTTCTTATATACATAGTTTAATATACTTTTATATAAATATAATATAGTTTATGTCATTTTTTTTTTTATTATTATTTCCCAAAAGAAGCAATTCGTTCATATCAATTTGATGTTCTGCATCTGTCAATGTGTGGATCTTTATACTCTCTAAACAATAAGAATGAAAATCAATGTATTGACACAATTGAGAATGATAAATAATGACTGCCGAAGTGACAAAATGTGTCAAACATGTATAAAGAATTATAAATAATATATAATATAATTTGGATGTAAATGTAATACAATTAGAAAAATATAAATGCTATTTGAAACAATGTTTTAGTTTTTTAATACCGCGATATGTATTCTAATTTGATTTACGATTATTCTTTTTTTTTCCAAATGTGTAACCTGTTATTTAATATATGTACAATGTTTCAGACAATTTTATGATTTATATATGAGCACCATAAAAAGTAAAATTATAAAGTGTTCAAGCAAGATAAGTAAATAAGTGAATAAAAAAAAAAAAGATTATTGTTGACATAACAAAATGTATACAAATATATGTTATATTTGTCTTTGACACACATATCTTTCTGCAATTCTTAGTCAAAGTTGATAAAGTTTGTTCATGTTCAAACTTGTCAAAGATGTTGCGAAACGTAACCAGATTATATTCAACGAAGAAAACTACCAAATCAAGAAATCATTATGACGTATTAAAGATCACGCCCCGCGCTACTCAGAATGAAATAAAGAAAGCATATTACAAATTAACTCTTCAATATCATCCCGATAAAAATAAGAGTGATTTTGCAAAAGAAAAGTTTCAAGACATCTCCGAAGCTTATGAAGTTCTTGGTAATCACGAATTGCGTAAGAATTACGACAGAGGTATGATGATCCGTCAACAGCCAATATCGACTACTAGAGAATCCACAGTTAATTACAAAGAGCAAGTTTACTCGGGAAGTTCCAAAATCTATAATTTTGATGAATGGACAAGGGCGCACTATGGAATGGAATTTCAGAAATCACAAAAGAGAAAGGTTGCATATGAAAATTTAAAAAAAATGGAAAAATTGGAGAAGGAGGAAAGTAATTTTCCAAATGCTACACTGATTGCTACAGTTATCTTAAGTCTTATGGTACTTGCTATGTATTTTAGAGAAACATTTGATAAACCATCTAAAAATAGTAGACATATAGAACAAAGTCGAGAAAATGATAAACATTAATCAATGTGTGAAGTTATTTACAATAATATAATTTTTGTGTACATATGTATATATGTATACTTAGTACTGTATATACAGATTTATTTATTTTAGGCTATATCGATCCTACATCTCTATCGGTATAAAATAAGAAACTAGCATAATAAAAATATTGTACTTGTGTTACATTCTTGTTAAAAATGAGGAAAATCTACAATATTACATAATACATCAGTAAAGTTGTTATCGATCGCTTTACAACATATTCACATGACTTTGTCTTCATTGTTTAGCAAAGTTCCTTACAGTAGTAAAAGTGATATTGAAAAACAATTCTTTTGGGAAGAATCTTACTGGTGATACTAAATGAGAAGAGAATATATTTTAGTAAGAACAACTTATAAATATTTTCTATACAACAGAGATTGCAACTGTTAACATATATTAATTTAGTTTATCTAAGCACAGATATCTCACATACAATTAATCTAGAAAATATTTCAAGACTATTAGTACTTGACATGTTAAATCCAGTGATAATACATAAAATGAGAGAATCAAGGTATAAATATGATGTGGAAAGCAGTTATACAATTTATACATTACATATTTTATATTATGCAATTACCGATCATTTGATATAAAAAAATAATAGTAATTCACATACAAAGTTATATGAAAGAACAATATAAAATATTTTGTGCCACAATTAAACAAATGTGTAATTTAAGAAAACTGTATAACATTACTAGTATGGCCTATAAATTGGCATGCCTGATGGTAATGGCATTATTGGCATGCCTGATGGTAATGGCATTGGCATAGCTACAGGTCCAGTTGGATATGGTATAGAAGGTGTTATTCCAGGGAAATTTGAAGCAGTTGGATAGCCAGGTCCCGAAAAAGATCCTTTTCTTGTTAATTCTCTCATTTTGTCTACTTTCACTTTACGCAAGTGCATTAATTTTCTTTGTATCAGAAACTGATCCAGAAATTCATCCACTTCCATATCACCAGCTAGGAATTTCTGTGCTATTGCCTATATAAACAACAATGATGTTTTTTAAATCTGATTCAACAAACTAATGAAAAAGTGTTTATGTACCTCTGATTCTTCTTCGATTTCAGCAGCAGCTGCTTGTAGCAGATCCAGTGCAGTATCAACCGTCATTGTATCAGATTTGTTACCTATTGGCAATATTATGAAAAATACAAAAGCTCTTGAAAATATATTTAATGCTTTTATATAATTTGTTTAATAACTTACGTAATTCATCTAATTTCTCCTTAACACTGGTACACAATTGAGTAGCCTGTTGACTCAGGTCTTTTACAATCTGTTTGCCTTCCTCCAATTCAGGTTGCTTTGACAGATTAAATTCAGCTCTAGATCTATTGCTCACCATTAACATTTCTTTCTCAGTCTCCAGATCTTTAAACTGATTGTAATATATTACGATATGATTATATATATCACTAATATTACAATATCAAGTTGTATGATAACAAAGAGAATAATAGAGTTTCAACATATACACACAAATATATAATGTGACAAGTTAGAAATACATATTTCTGAACTTTGACACATAATTAAATACAACCAATATCAAGTTTTCTCTGTATTAGAATCACCTGCTGTATATCTTTCACTACATCTTCGAATTTTCCATCATTGTTTAATAATTCTTTCAACTCCTCATTATCTAAGTGAGACAATAAACCCAATGCTGCAGGTATGTCTGGCTCCAAATTCGACTTGTACATTTTTCGCGAGATAACTTATAACGAGATAGCAGTACTGAGTTGTTTTATAGATTATATGCTTTTATTTGTTTAAAAACACAAGCTCTATTTTACATAAAAACACATTTGCGAAAATCCGCAACACTCGACATAAGTGACTAATTGGAGTGACAATAGTGACAGTTTCAGGAATGTAAAGCCTGTATCAAACAGCTAGTTTGAATGCATTTGAATGTAACCAATCAGAACTACGCAGCCAATAGTTTTGCATATTTCAATTGGACGATTTCTGATTGGACAACAAATTGCAAGAATTAATTCGTATCTTGTAGTCTGAAACAAGCTTAAAATCAGGTAAAGTAGCGCTAGCGTTTCTGTAAATTCCTAGTTTATATCATAGACGTATAATATATAGACTGCGCGTTTTGCTGAAAAGATGTCTTCAACGTTGAGAGAGACAACATACTTTGAATAGTAACTCTTTCTCTGTCTATCAATGTCTGTGGTGGGATCAGGGCCTTTGACTATATAAGTATGGACTGCTAGTTCCTTCCACTTTTCCCATTTAAGCAATGTATAAGCAGCGTAGGTAACATAGATAAGAAATAGGCACCGCCTTTGGGCCAAAAAGCGGGAAATTCAAATATAGTTCGAGAAAGTAAGTAAGGTAAAAAATGTAAATGTGAAACACAATTACTTGTACAAACAAATTTAATAGAATTTGCCATAAATAATAATAATAATAATAATAATATTACCATATATTAAAATTTTACATTTGTTACATATTGATAACATTGTTTTCAAATAAGTATATCAAATTATTGACCTTTCAATATTGTTAATTTTTTATTTGTGTGTCTGACGAAAGTATCGTGAGCCTTAAACGTAAGTGTTTTTGCTAAATGTGACATTTTTATGTCTAAATATAACGATATAAATAATTTTATT
>NW_018020807.1:114877-118430 GCF_002006095.1 Pseudomyrmex gracilis | reverse complement strand
GAGGCTGAAAACTGTTTGCAATTGGGGTTATTATTATAACCACCCATCGACCGAAAGCAAGAGAATAATATTTCTAGATGATCCTGGGACAATTTATAAGTTAATAAATATTGCAAATAACCGGGTTCTATATAATCTGTAAATATTTTTTTTTAATTTTGTAAATCTATGATGAAACCATTAAATTCTGTCTTTACTTTAGTGTTTATCAGTAATCGTCCATTGGGAGTCAGTTTCAATTTTGACAAATAGTCTACGGTTTTGTCAATAAATTTAAANAACACTTCTGCCGTGTAAATATTAAGTGGTTTTTTAAATCCATAGGCAAATAGGNTTCTTGAGTTGAGAAGATCAAATGTTTGATTAATGATTCTACAAAACTTGACTGTTGCATCGCAACCCAGAAAGTCGGGATTACCATCTTCAGAAAGCTGCTCGAACGCTGTAGCACAACTTTCGCTGAATGTTTGAGCAGCTAACTTTACATTCATCTTGTTTTTAAACCACATTATGTGTTTCTTATTGAGCTTATTAGCTAAATGAAAATCTCCCGATTCTTGAAATTTGGCGAGATTTTCAAAGTATTTAAATTTTATCGGATTTTCAATATCATCGTACAATACTTCTTTTGATGCTAATGTGTTACGGACCATTTAAGCATGTGAGCAGCATCATAAAATATATAAATATTATAATTCTCTACTGGATGCAAAAAAAACGGCCTTTCATTGCACATATTCGGATTTAATATCTTACACATAGAAATATTAGCAGAAAATCCGTCAAAAGTAAACGCGATAATTTTTACATTTGACTCAGACACAAACTCTAGGACCTTTGTCGTTATTGCTGCTCGTTCTTCTGCTGTCAACGAATTTATAAAAAAGTATGCTATGGGTATTTTCCACCTTTGGTTTACTCCGGNAAGCATATATACTAAAGCATATTTTGCTACTGGTAGTTCCTGTGGTTCATCAATAACACACCCAAAATCAACATACCCTGTCTGTATTTTAGTTGATTTATCAAACTCGACTTGCTGACGGAGGGACATTTCGTCCATCATTAAACAAGCAAAAAGAATTTGATTTTTTTCAGCAGCAAGATTAGCTTTTCTTTTTAAAATATCCACGGCATCTTTTGACAAACCAGGGGAACCATCGGTACTACTATACCAAGCTCTTATCGTTGACGGTGCTGGTAATTTATTTTTAAATACGTCTCTTATATAATTGTATGCCTTTGGGCTATANAATTGCACTGTTAATGCAAAAGTTCTAACTTGAGGTGAATATGTACCATTAACTTTTCCTTTCATTAGTTCGTCAACGATAGTCGCTTCGTCAGTAACAGCCTAGAAAAAGAGTAGAAAAAACAAATTAAGTTTTTCCATGTCATACAGTCATTGTTATGTCATTTATAGAACTTTNCCATATCATTTTTTATTTCAATATATAAGTAATTGATTTCATTATATATAATTTGATATATTTTGTACATATAATAACAATTTATGATCAGCTCATACGTTATAACATGATGTGAAAATTCGGACCAGTGAAGTAAACTAGATGAAAACTAACTTTATTGATAACTGAAATTTTGGCAGTGCAGTGTTTAGTGATTATGGCATATAGACTAGTCTAACAGGTCCACAGAGTCACACGTGCACCAAGCCAAGTTCAGTGGTTTCATCTCAGTTCTGCTTCAACGCACTAAAATTAATCGCATGTAATCAGTGTTAATTAAAGATATGCTATACTGGTACTATGTTAGGGCAGCGTCAGCACAGTATCAGTGNGTGGCAATCGAGTTTGCTGAATATTTTTACTTAATTTAAATTAATATCTGTTCAGTGAAACATAGAAATAATACCAATTATATAAACTATTATTTCAATGTTTCACTGAATAGAAATTAATTTAGATTACGTGAAAATACAGTTATATCTTGCTTGGCCGCAACACCGACTTACTCCACTGTCATTCTAACTCCGTCATATAATGTATCTCGAGTGTTTTACCTGTATTCATTCATGCTGGATTAATACAGAAATAGTTATACCTGAATGATGTTCGAAGCATTCGAAGAAAGACCACATTGCTGTCGGAGTTCGGTTAACAATTCTTCCAAATTGATTATTTTCTTCTTATCTCGTATTTGCTTAGCATATAGTCGCTTAATTGCATGATCTTTTTTCAAACAAGCTCGTTTTAAGAGCTTGATACAAGTACTTTTTGTTGAGAGGGACAATTGGTCTATAATATCATCTTTGATGTCACCAGGATAACGTAACTTATNTTTTACAGACATTGCTTTAAACACAGTAGTTTCTTCATCTGTTTCCATAACACTGTAAATTCATATAATTAAATATAATAAAATCTACATACATTTAGCTTCTATTATATTTGACTAGTGTTGATATACAATAAATTAATATATTACTTAAATAAAGTTTTACCTTATACGCGAAGAATCATTGTCAATATCAGGCATTGTCAAAGCAGTTTCAGTTTCCACAACACTGTAAATTTATAAAATTAAATATAATTAAGTCTACATACATTTAACTTCTATTATGTTTGATTTGTATTGATAAAAATTAATATATTACTTAAATAAAGTTTTACCTTATACGCGAAGAATCATTGTCAATATCAGACATTGTCAAGGCAGTTTCAGTTTCCACAACACTGTAAATTTATAAAATTAAGTATAATTAAGTCTACATGTAAAAGTTCATTGTTGTNTTTTGATTATGTTCTTATAGTGTTACCTTTTTCTTCTATTCCGAGGAAATATGCTAGGTACAGCATTTCGCTTTAGTCGAAGTTTAGAATACCCAAATTGTTCTAACAAATTTTTGTTAAAATGTAATTCACAAATACGGCTACTTTTGGGAACATTTCTTNCACTTTCTTGTAGGTTTAAAGTGACAATTGCATCAATCCACTGCTCCTTGAGTACAGAATTGCTTGGGAATCTGAAAATTTAGAATACACAAATACGTATGAGATTAATATAAATGATTAAATCAGTTTAAAATAGTAAAGAATTGAGCTACAAAAATCAGTACATACGCAAAAAAATTCAAGCTGGTATCATTTTCCTCGTGTTGTCGTTTGTATTTTGTGCTTCTGCAGCCTTCTATAAAACAATAACGGACCATATTGCCAGTCTTCGATTTACTATTATTACTAGTATGTACTTGTTTAGACTAGAGACTACGATGAGATAATATTGAAAGTGGTGTAAAAAAACCTAATATTGTCCAAAAATATTCACAGTAGAACTACGCAGTACGCACATCCAACCAACATGGCTGATGCAACGCGACTTATATATACAGGGTGTCCCAGAATTAGTGTAACATCTCTCGTGAGCAAATAGAAGGAGTAAAACTGAGTCAAAATGTCCTATACCATTTTGCTAGATTTGCAATAGTTACCGAGATCTTAATTAACAAAGATCAGCGAATAAGCATGCATCGGGCTGTCTTACGCGCGTAAGACAGCCCAGTGCGCTTCGCGCGCTAACGGTGTTACCCATA
>NW_018020807.1:82860-114307 GCF_002006095.1 Pseudomyrmex gracilis | reverse complement strand
CTTTTCTTGTCCGCCAATCACCGCGTCACTAAACAAGGATAGAGACTCGGGTGAAAGCATCTATCCTCGTCCGAAGTTTGACCATTCTTTCTGCACAGAAAAGATACGGGACGCGCAGTCTATTTCTTATATGTCTATGTGTTCAATGTCGTCTACGGTCAGATCTCCCGACTAGCAGTCCATGATTATATAGTCAAAGATATATGGTAACACAGTGTCCATTAGTGTGAGTGAGACACACCGATATGCTCTTTCTCACACTAATGGACACAGTGGGTGCGTTCAGACAACTTAACAGTTGCACAACGGTTGAGAGATAATTACTTCTGATTGGATCATACTTTTGGACCCGCTATAGATTTTGAAGAATAGTCCTATCATAAGTGATGATCTTTCAACCGTTGAGTTGTCTGAACGCACCCAGTGTCGTCTGTGTTCCTATTTGGAAAGCACCCTTTCTACTTGCGATCTGCGTCTGCATCTAAATGTAAATCGACCTTAAACTAGCCAACTTCGCGCATGCGCGTTATTGCTGGCTTCACATACATCAAAGGTGTCGACATGGAGTTGCGCTACTGTATATACTGTGGATACTCTCTGTTAATATTTATGTGAAAAAGGCGGTATAGTGCGAGACACTAATTTCAAATTGCGTACGAGTTTTCAAACGAGTGTTTTCTTTTGTTGTTAGAAGAAAGATGAATTTTGATCCTTTAGGATTTACAAGACAAACTGAGATGGTGTTACGCGGTGTAGGTGCTGAGAATTTAATAAAAGAGATTAAAAATAAAAATATATCAACCGATCAGTTACATAGGTTAACTGAAGAAGATCTTACGATACTCGGTATTTATTCTGACAGTATTTTATTTTGTAGGATATTTTTGTGTCATAAGTTATAATTGTTACAGTTAATATACTACGATGTAGTTTTCTAAAATACATAAAAAGTTTATTTGACATTTTTGATATATGTAACAATATATAAGTTTGTTTTTTTTCGAGTCTGTTGCACTATAAGTTACCTTAGAACTTGTGGTGAACTAGTGATAGTAAAGCTTGTCTTTATGAGTAAGTCAGTTCTAGTGCAGGCAAAAAAGAACAGATTTTTTTTAAGATTTATTAATGTTATTCAATTGGTTTCTTATCAGGTGCTAATGAAGACCAAGCAAAACGTATTATCAATGCCTTATATGTTTCCAAGAAGCACAAATCAAATATAAAGCCAAAACCTTATCATAGGTATTAGCAATTACAGAAAAATAGATATTCTATGTATAACACAAAATTAATAAAACTCTTGAAATTTTATTTATTACAGAATATCTGAAAAAATAGATCAAATGTTGCAACAAGAAGAGACACATTTACATGTGATTACAGATTATCTAAAATACTGCAAACTCAGATTGAAAAAAGAAAGAATCAACTGTTTTGTTGAACCTGATAAGGCTTTAAGTGCTTCCAAAATTCTATGTACCACTGCTGGCATCACTCTTAAAGAAATAACTGATACAGAGTTGAAACTAAAAAACCTAGAAACTGTGATAATTAAAGTATGTATTGAATATACTACACACTTTTTACTTACATAGTCAATCAAAAATCACTTATTTCTATAATATATTTAAGCGTGTTTGATACATGAGTCGGGAAACCTTAAAAAACATTTTATTTTGTTCAATCGGTTTTTTTATCATTTATAGTATATAGTATATTAGGAAATATATAAATTATATATATATATATTTTTTTTATGTCTTTATATGTTTTTTCTTACAGCCTCAAGGAAAAAAATTGTCTTTTGTATTGTATTGCATTCCAATTGGTGGTTTATGCATTGGAATGTGCATACTATTACACAAAGTTTGGAAATAAAAAGGTTTTGTAAGATATATTTATAAAAAATACTATATATAAGTTTTGTATACTATATATAAATTTTGTATACTAATACATGTTGTGTACATGATCTACAAACCACAGTTATATAAGGCCATACGAGCAATTCGCAGGATATTTGAGCGGAAACTGTACGTGTATATGTATATATATACACATGTAACGACTTCAATTTGTAAATTTTTACAAGTGAGTGTTTTTTTTTTTTTTTTTGAGTTGAAAACTCAATTCTTAAATTCATACGGGATGCTAGATTTGCATCTCACATATGACAGACCCCGGATACCCTCCTAACTAATTTTAAAATATTGCGAAAAAAAAATTTATTTACATTTCGCAAGTTGAATAAAAATTATCAAATATACGTAATACCGATGCGCGTGCACACAGCGCGGAATCGAACCACACAATGTAGATAGAAAAAAATCAATGTGTGCGTGCACATAGCATATGCACCGACAAACCGTTTGTAAACATGACTACGTAGTTGCGCTAATATGCATCACCGTGGACGTAGCGCTAGCGAACAGGAAAGAAGAGCGATAACAACGGTTGTGTCTGCTCTCAGTTTTCTCTCTGGTAGCAATATAATGCGTTATATAAGTTGATTTTTTTTCTATATTTCATTTTTGAACAACAAAATGCTACATAGATAATAATTTTAACAGAAAAAATTATATAAATTACCAACAACTTTGTATTTGTTGTCAAGTTTTAAATTTCTAAGTAGATAAAATGAGAATGCAAAACGAGATGAAGGCTATTTAATTATAACAAACAAGTATTATGTAAATAAAGAATAAAGTTATAAAACTTGCGCGGATGGGAATAAACATTTTCCTAAAAAAAAAATGAATCTTAAAATCAATTGTTCATTGTTTGCGTTCTGTGTAACACCGGACAGTAAAAAAATCTCTGTCTTGACTTTCAAGGAAATGTGTAGCTTGCGTGGTTGGTTTCTCGGATCGATGGATTTCGATCGTCTCGCGCCGCGGCGGCAGCGACGACGACTGCCGTCGCGACGCTCGTTTGGCGTTTAACCACCGTTCGGTAGAGGTGCTTCGTCGCAGCTGCTAGGGTTTGTCCGTTTCCAGGTCGCTCGCGTTTGCTTACGGAGGATGTAGCAAATTACGGTAATAAGGCCGCGCGCGTTTCTTTCGGCTAGCTTGGAGAAACGCGTTCGCGCCGTTCTTTTAAGGAAACGCTGACCGAATCGGATATGGCATCTGACGACGCTGAGACACAGGAGGCGCGGGAAGCGCAGGAAACGGTCGAGGAGGACCTGAGGATCTTCGAGACACTTCGCATCTCCTCACCCCCTAAGGTCAATCGATAGCGAATGCACTCTCACCTGTTCTTCTCACCTGTGTGACCCATTGCACGAAAAGCACGCCGCTCTCTCTCTCACTGTTGTACGAACACGAAAATGTTCCGCACATGTGCATAATGTTAGGAAAGAGGGTGTCAGAAAGGAGGGTGCGCGTGAATTACCGCGCAAGACTGGTGATGTGAGTTTTATTTTCTACTCATCGCAGGAAATCACGAGAATATAGATTTACAAAAAAATGCGCAGGTGTAGCACTACTTAAAAAGTTTATTTAAATTTTAAATTAGTAAGAAGGAAAAATGAAACGTGTATGTTTTTTTATATTTTAAATCATTTTTAACATTTTTATATAAAAAAAATTAATAGAAATAAAAATTTTATTTGTCACAAATAAACACAACCTTTGGCCTCTTATAATAAATATATGCAGCAAATTATTGTTTTATATTAATATACAGTCGACATTAATATACGCAGTACGTGCTTGAACGAAGAGTTGTAACGGATTATACGTACCCTAATAGGCACATTTGTGAAAATATTGCACAAAAAAGGCATCATGAATGGCGACGATTTTGCAATGATTGCACTAAGATGATTCGCCATAACGCAACAGTTTTGTCGAAATAAAATTTTGTAAATAATATTTGTCAAAAATTGCGAAAAAGTCGTTATGCATTTCCACAGTATATACCTCCAATAGGCAAATTGTGAAAATATTGCACAAATATGACATCATGAGTGACGACAATTTCTTGCATTTCTTCATATNCAATNATATTTCTACATATTTNAAACATCACATAGCTGAATTTCTTTTCTCAATTATTGGACAATTTCTTTGTGAAATTAATTTTGCAAATATACTGCTAAGATGATTNGCCATATCGTTATTCTTTTGCCGAAATAGTATTTGGAAAGTAATTTTGCAAACAACTACAAATATTTTAGAAAAGATCAATGTTTTTACATCTATTTCCTAAAATATGTCTGTATAATTGCAAATTACAATTTTAGTGCAAGATTTCGTCACATAATTTTGTAAATGATTTCCTATCAGGGTAGTAAATTACATCACAGATTTCCTCTCTGTTGCTATACATATCACGTATAGATAACATGCACGTACGCATTCACATGCTAATCGTATACGTACGGTCACGTGCATATCCGTATCACCTGCCACAAAGGCTCTCATTGTACCTATATCAATACGTACACAGAGCGTCAAAAAGCAATAAATCAATAACGGAAGAAAGCAATATATTGATCATTTGTGAGAAACAATTATTCAACGACTGTTGCCAATACATCGATTTGTCACTTTAAAAGATTGATTAATACTCCTGTTTAAGTATTCAATAGTGTTTAAGTATTCTGTACGCATTAAATATTTAAATGTGCAATTTGTTAAAAACGTCTCTATTTTTTAGTAATGCAAAAAATTGTAAAGTTTTTTATTATACCGCAGTATAATATTTGTATATTAAATTGGAATAGAAAATTAAGTCTGTTTTGCTTCACAAAAAAGTATGTTGTTTTCTTCTTTGTTTTCTGTATCGTTTAATGCGTTTTAAAATGACACACAAACGTAGCGCGAAAAGTAGCGATGTGAGTGTGTTATCAATTTTTGAATCGTACATGTAATGATTACTTAATTAATTTTAGCTGTAAAGTAAGATAGAGTGACAGTACAATAATAATTTTTATATGTAAAGATGATTGTATATAGCTTTAAGAATTTTCAAAGAACAAATGAATTTTGGCTATTGAAGCAATAACACTGTTGTTGGAGTGTATATATTTAAATCCGTTTATTAACAATTAGATAGCATAAACGCTTTCGACCTTGTATTAGGTCCTTTTCAAATGCACTGACAGTCGCGATTTCACCCTTGTAAAGTGTTGGTTGGGATGGCTAGTGCGGATATTCTCGATCAGCATTGAGCGACGTATTTTATCTAAGAAATTTAAATGCATTTGAAAAGGACCTAATACAAGGTCGAAAGCGTTTATGCTATCTAATTGTTAATAAACGGATTTAAATATATACACTCCAACAACAGTGTTATTGCTTCAATAGCCAAAATTCATTTGTTCTTTGAATAATTTTTTTTATTAATTTATTTAGAGCAAGTAAGTCACGCGACGCGTAAATATATTTCAGCCTCGCGGATGTCTTTTTAGTCTGAAACTTCTCATTCGATCTTCCGTCTCGCGCGTCGCCCTAGGTGAAACAATTCACGCGTTTTAATTGAACGCGAGATTTCATCTCATGCTCGTAATGATCATCGCTTTCTTTCGCTGTAAGAGCCAGACTCTCGATTTGCGCGTATCGCGAATGTACGTATATCGACTGAACAAGGCTCGAACAAGGGCTCGCGTTGCCATAGAGTTGCACGAGAATCGATTTCACCTGTCGCTGCTACCCCCGCTCTCGCGACCTGTCGCGTGCTTTCGATCTCAATTTATAGGGGACAGACCGAAGGGACTGACTCATCTTATGTTCACAGCTCTGCTGTTACGGTTTTTTAACTTTTAACAAGCGGACTTCTAAATTATTTCAACAGCGTGTTTCTTAAAACGTTTTACGCACTACTCATTGCGATTTTATTACAGTTGCGTGTATAAAAATTTCAAAGTTTGCGCTACACACGAGGCGCGTTGCCTCTCAGGAAACTATCTCCTTATCTTCCTGACGATAAATTTGCACTTTTTACATGAGTACGTGCATTCGATATCTCGCGGTATTTTCCCGGGTAATCTCGCGCTTTCGAAGTAGATACCGTACGATAAATAGGTCGGCGTTTTTCGCGCACGTTTTTCAACGAGACTCCGCGGCGGGAATATTTATGGGCGGCAAAATAATGGGCATTTAATATCATTGGACTTAACCGGTGCGGAACTTGTGGTATTCCGCACTGGGAAATGTGTGTGTTCTGGCGCGAAAACGCGCTCTATACTTCAACTCGCACATTGAAACTATTTTCGGGTCACATGATATAACAATTCATACATTTCGGCCGCGGTCAGCGACCTGTCGCGTAATTGAATTGCGACACGATTGATACACACGGATGTGGAAAGCTTCTGATTTTAAACTGATTCCCCAGCAAGATAACGTGATGAATTAAATATCGCGCTATTAGTGCATTTACATTAGGGCTGCGGTTATTCGAATAAAAAATAATCCGGATATTCGGATAGTGACGTCATCGACTATTCGTAATCCGGATACTTCGAAGTATCCGGATTTCGAATAGCTGAGGAACGAATATTCGGATATTTGTACACTCCGAATAAAACGGATAGAACAATTCGAATAATGAAGGTCGCATTGTGCAGTCAAACATGTAACTTGCGACATTTCTCCCTCACTAGTTTGAGATTTATAAAACTTACACTATAATCGTGTGTATATGTATTAATATTTAACGTATTTTTAGCAAAAATACGGTTTTAACTTATTCATGTTCGACATGATAATGATTGAATTATTTTATAATTTTATATGACTCGATTCAGAGACAGATCTCATATAATACATGTAATTTCTTTATTGTTGTTAATAATCAGTTTTTTATCTAAAAAGTTCACAGAGTTATTATGTGTCTTAATAGTGAATATTTTAACGTATTATTATAATTATTGAAAGCATTTAATAAATTGTCTAAGTTAAGTTAACTTTGCGTAAGGTCAGTTAAATTTTGTATATTTATTTATAATTATACATTTAAATTGTCACTGAAAAAGATCTGAAAATTGAATAAAAAATTTGACGTAAATATTTAAATAAACTTTTTCAAACACAAACATCTAGTTTTTTGATTGTATCGGTTTCTTTTTCCTGTATTTACTAACAATTTGTAAATGTGAAAGTTTTGTACAATGAGAAAGCAAAACCGTAAAATAATCATAAGTAGTACGCACCAAATAAAGAACGACAATCGCACATCTCTCGTTATGACCAAATTGTTGTTGATCAGTTGTTTTAAACTGAGAGTAATTAATAAATATACACACGATTTTATATTTACTCACATATGTACCTACATACAATTTCATATTCAATTTTATATTTATATACAGTTATGTATAGATGTGCACAATTCTATGTACGATTTTATGAAACTTTTAAATATTTATGCATTTAGATTTATAAGTTAATATGTACGAAGAAAAAGTAGAGTTATTTCTTTATCTTTTATAATATAATATCAGAATTAGAGTAAACTTACTCGTAGATGACAAGTATAAATTCTTGAACAATAAATATCATTATTTTTGTATTTGTAATAGACTTTTTCAATTTTGTGATCACATTTCTGCCTCTGAGTACTAAAAGGTCCCAAGCTAGTTTATACGCTAATGAGTATATCGAAATATCCGAATAATCCGGATATTCGAATAACTCGAATAGTACTATTGGTACTATTTGCTGCACGAAGTATCCAAATACTCGAATACTATCCGTTGATCGAAGTTTATTCGTACATATATATTATATTCGAATATCCGGATATCCGAATCATACTGTTATTCGAATTTAAGCCGCAGCCCTAATTTACATCGGTGATAGACATTAATTCAACTCACTAACATCATGCGTACCGTAACATCCTATATTGGATTTTTTTTTAGTTTCGCGTTTATAATATATATTACAAAATTCTGTATATTATTAAGAGCTCTTCAAAATGAAATAAGAATAGCAAGAATAATACTTTTAGTAGAAATAAAAATATTATGTTTTATTATAGAATATATTTTTGTATACATTTATTTTATATAAATAAATTTTATATATAATAAATTTTATATATAATAAATTTTATATTTTTTTCTTTAAAGAAGACTTACGTCGCAAATATTAACTCTTCTTAGACAGACTTCAAAAACGTCTACTAGTTGGACAGACTGGGTCTGTGAGACCCACGCAATTTTAAAATCGAATATCTTTGCGAAAAAAATAAATATCTTTTCAATTTTTTTTAAATCAAAAAAGGTTTTGAACGATTCTGCGTCAATAAAAAAAAAAAAAAACAAACTGAGAAAATCTCTAGTATTTTTGAAGAGCATTTATAAGCATTAAAAAAAAATACTAATTTCTACTAGAGACACCAGTTTGAAATTTTTGGGTGAGTGACCCAGAGTGAGGAGGACCCAGTCTGTTCACGAAGGGTTAATATTGTGACGTCGTTCCGGAGTATTGCGAAGGAACATTGATCTGCAAATTCGTGGAATATATTCTATTGTACCATGTGCTTCGTGATATTGGGCTCCACGATAACATTTTCGCCTCAATATACATATCACGGCAGATTGTAGATTCCGTGAGCATAGATTTTCGCGTGCCGATACCAGATATCTGGACGAGGTCGCGGGGCAGGTCGCTCCCCCGGCGACCGGGGCACGATTCGGGTCACGTAATCCGCCGTCGTAGGCAGACGAAACTTCGCTGCCAACGTAACTGTCTGCCGCGCGCATCCGATTGTCCGGAAAAAGTAGCTACAGAGTCTCGCAGTCATCGATGTGTCATAGTCGTTCCCGCGCTCGCTCACCCGCGAAGATAGAAATGCTGGCTGCTATACAGATCGGTCGCCTGACCTCGCTATTCGGATACGAAGAGCGGACACCCGCACGCTCTGGGAATACGAAGCGCTCGTCTCGCACGTAAATACTATCTTGTCGCGGAAATTCCAGCGGGAACAGGCGAGATGGATTCGCCGAGCAAGACGAGGTAGTTGATTATGTTCCTCCGAGCGAGTCTGTTAGGTACGTTGAACGTGGTAATTTCGACGAGATCGATTCGAGAACGACAGACGAGATCGCTTATCACTTACTAACATGACGAATTTATTTTTCCTGCCAAGAATATCTCGAACTTGCTGAAAGAAGTAACATAGCATATGTGCTTATGCTTTCTAATTTAATGATATTGTACTTAATTTATATATAATTTTTGTTATTCACTTCTCGTGGAGCAAAATATTGCGAACGGCACTGCGAAAGTAGAACAAGCTTTTCTTCATCAATCAAGTGTGATTCAATTAAATATTCGGTGTGTCTTTTAACTTCTTTTAACAAATATTAGACGTCTCGGTGTAAATAAGTAATAATAATAAGTGAATATGTAATTAGCGAATTTTCTATGCATGAAGATGCTTTCATTCACAACTTCGCGCCGTGTTTGTTTCATCGCAATCACGTTTCTTGATTTTCATCTGCGTTTGAACGGAATAAGATGACGAAGTTATGTTACAGTCCGCTCTAAATAAAATCGCAAATGGAATCGAAAAGAGAGAGAGAGAGAGAGAGAGAGAGAGAGAGAGAGAGAGAGAGAGAGAGAGAGAAACAGATGTAAAAGAAAAAGGAGAATTGAAAGTACTTGTTTTTCTACGCGCGTTAAATCCTAATCCGCTTACGATTGTAATTAACGGCGGAACGAGTTTTCGTGTTAAAACTCGTCGCGCGCACTTGGACTTAATTTTGCAAATACGGAAATAAAATTCGATGAGATATATTGAATTTCACGCGGATCATGCGTGCTACAACAAGATGGATTTATTATAAAAAAAATAATTAAACGCGTCGAACAACATGCATAAATCAGCAAGTAATAAAAGTCGTCACGTCAATCTAATTAGTGAAATATTCAATTAACGCTGCGATAATTGGCACTGACATTTCTGACACAAATATTTTACGTTACTTAGTAACAACAGACAGAATAATTTAATTCGTTCACCTCGTATATTTTCGGTTATTCGTTTTTCCAATTTAATCTAATGACAATTTAATTAATGATCATTTATATGTTGTTCGACGCGTTTAGTTATTTTTTTATAATGAATCCATCCTGTTGTAGCACTCACGATCCGCGTGAAATTAAATGTATCTCATCGAATTTTACTTCCGCATTTGCAAAATTAAGTCCAAGTGCGCGCGACAAGTTTTATATATTTTGTTGCGATAACCGGACAATTTCGAAGATTTATAAAACGATCGAGAACGAAATCCACCGAATTTTTCTCGCCGTTATTACACGAAAAATTGTAAAATGTTAAATTAAAAATACGCGACACAGAGCTAAGAAAAAATTGACAGAGAATTTATCAAGGAAATTATTTCTGAAATATTATCTTTAAAACGTCTTGTATAAAAATTGCAACAATTATGTATCTTGAGATATGTAGACTGACAATTCAAAATAATAGTGTACTAAGAATAACCGTAACTAAAAGTCATCCACATTACGGTCGACAGTCTACAAGCAATTCCAACCAGAGTTCTTAAGAGGGTACTGGATACCGACTCTAGAGACCTGTAAATCGACGTTTTAATATTTCGTTTTGTGCCGTATTTACTACATCAAATCCAAAATGCTTCTACAGAAATAANTAAATTATGCTAAGAGTTTGCTGTTGTTCTTTGGAATGTCAAAATTCAGCATAAATTTTATCTTACACAGTTTTCTTTTATAACCTCACCATATATTCATGTATATAAAATTATTTCTAAGCTTATGTACGTATTTACACTGAATTACAGCAATAAGTACGACAAAAAAGAATCCAATGAGACACTCAGATTATGATTGGAATGTGTAGTTGACGAGAAAAAGCGATTCTCGTGATGACAGTATAGGTTATCACATACTATCTTTGTAAATGAAAAAAAAGAGCATTATATACTCATTTTCAAGAGCATCATGTAGTTTTTTATATTTACTTGCTTCAGTAGAAGCATTTTTCATGTGATGCAGTACACAAAATTGGAAATTAGAGAAATTTACGTTTCTAAAACGTCGATTTACAGGTCTCTATAGTCAGTATCCAGTACCCTCTTAAGGAGATCCTAAACTGAATCTGTTTTATCGAATGAATTTACAGCGTATGGCGTCAGATCGTAGTGCTAATTCTTTAATATAAAAAGTTGTGCAGTTTGTACGTAGAAAACCAACTGCGTCCCGTTTTCGGAACAACATAAAGAACAATATAGAGCTCTCAGAAATGTTTTTAGAAAGTTAGTGTAAATAAATAGTGTGCGTGAAATGATGAATAAATAGTGTGTGTATTCCAATATTGTTCTGAAAATATTCACGCACACTATTTATTCATACTAGGCTTCTAAACGCATTTCTGAGAGCTCTATATTGTTCTTTATGTTGTTCCGAAAACGGGACGCAGTTGGTTTTCTACATACAAACTGCATAACTTTTTATATTAAGCGAATATTACTACAATCTGACGCCAAAAGCTGTAAACTCAGTCGGTAAATCGACGGAGTTCGACCGTCAGTTTAGGATCCCCTTAATGGGCCAAGGTGCAAATCGAGCTGGCATTGTAAGGTTTCCGCTGTGAAAGCTCGAATGAACGTCGCCGCCATATAGAGACGAATCTCTAGGCGCGAGGCAAAAGGTCGGAGATTAGAACTTCAGAAGCCGCTAATCTATTCCCAGCGGAAACGAACATTAAAGCCTTTCCGCAGAAGAGAAAGCTTCGGCAAATAAAATAACTTTCTTTACGATCTTTTCTCTTCTTGCGGCGAATCTCAACGGGAATCGCGTACACGATTTGGCGTGGCATAGGATAGATGTCCCAATTACTGCCACTTTAAGGCTATCGCGTAACTTCATTTCATTACATTAAGAGTTGTTTAATGTAAAAATGATTCCAGTTTAGTATACAATATTGCCTAACTTCTCTTTTATTGATAACTTTTTTATGTATTAAGTATAAAAAATTAATTAATAATTAATTTAAAATGTACAATAAACTCCACTGTTTCTATTACTGTCACCTCTTAAGTACGTATAACTGCCACTAATATAACCGAATAAATGTCAGTATCATTATGTTACGTCCCGTGGACTCCACTTCCTCCTCGCGACGTGATAACAACGAGATATGATATCACGGGAACGCCGCCGCGCGGTACTGGCGCGAGACCGGATATCAGTGATCGATAGAATCAAGAAACACCGAGTTTGGAAAATTCCTGTTTTTCTTTCTTGGTTAATTTTCTTTTTTTAATCTTAGACGGAAACTTACATCCCGGGAATGTGAAATCAAGGGAAATCCAACGGATAACGAGAAATCGGGTGACCTATCGTAAAATTTCGATTGGTCCCGAGTTTTCCGAGTCACGAATATAAAAGAGCCCCGCAGGGCTCTTCGAGTCAGTAAAAGCAAAATCCTGATCAGTACGCGAGTAAACGAAGTGCCGGCGAAACAAGTGATCAAAAGAACAATTGTGTTTGCAACAAGTGTGGATCCTGTTTTCTAATTGGAGCTCACTCGAGACCGCCGCCGCCGCTCTGTTGCTGCTTGCTGCCGCCTAGTACGAGATTAACAATAAGTAGTAAGTGCTAGTATTAAGTCGCGAATATGTCACCTGTACTTCACGCCACGATCAAAGATTAAAAGTAATTACCATGACAGTTGCTCCCTTCGTTAAAATAGAGCTAACGCTGATACGGATTGGCGACGATTCGCAAGGACCGTCGAGCGATTCTCAGCGGGCGCTCTTGCGCTGTCGAAATAAAGTCCATCCGAATAAATAAACTGAGGTAGCAACTGACCTACAAACCCCCGAGCCGCGAGAAACTTATAATCGCAAATTTTAAGTGGACCCGACCGCTTGCCAAAAACGGTGGAAATCCAGGGCCACCTTCCGGGGATATCGCCGAAGGGCCGCCAAACGGGCCCGGAAACAGGCTGAGGCACCGCCGGTTACCGCCCCTTCTCCGACAATAGAAAACAAACAGAGCAATAGCAGTTCTAACAAAAACACCGACACACCACCAAATTTGCGAGCTCAGTCGCCTCCCCTGCGCTCTTCTCCACTCCGTCCTTTGCCACCATCCTCGCCCGAACCAGAATATTTAGGCGAGCGCCGACCTCTCTCGTCCACGCACCTTCCCTCGTCCTCTCCATCTCCTAGCGCTCGCCTCTACCTACAAAATTACCACCCCTATCTCCACCGCGTACGTAGTCGATCCCGAGAACCTTGATCCCCCCTCCATCGGATAATTTCCACCTACCCTCCAGATGCACTTCTCACTGTTAAATTCCCCCTCCTTCCGGAACACAGGTTAGTCCCTGTAAGAGACTTCTATAAATTCTCCCTCCCCGGCTACCTGTAAAATTACGGAAATAATTGAGGTAGAACTGGACTGAGTTCGCAGTTCACACATACTCACATCCATCCATCCATAACAGATTAAAAAATTGTAAACTATCATCTGAAACTATGTTAATTTCGTAAATAAATAACTATACAATAAAATCAAAATGACAAGCAAATATATATATTTGATTATAAATTTCGTCTAAACATTTCTAATTGACGTTTTGCCCACCATTCCGCACCTCTAAACAGATCGCACAGTCTCATCCCAGGCAATTGAGATTTGCATCTCAGGCCTTAAACAGAGACACACGAGCGAAGTCCAAAGAGCAACGGAGTAGAGCGGCACACGACCGTTGACCCGTCCGCCGGACCCGATAGATCGCTTGATTCTCGGACACACACACGACCGTTTCTCCAAGTGTACGTGTCACGAGAGATAAAGAAAATTCGTTCATGCCCGACCGTTTCCAGGGGCTAGGACGTAACAATTAAATGTGACTCAATTACAGCCGGTCCTTTTCACTGAGATTCTATAACTGTCACTTTTTTTCCAAATCAGATTATATACAAAATAAGAGTAACTATATATTACAAGAACTGAACAAAAACAAATTATCTATTGCTAATTGAGCAAATAAATAAATTTAATACAATACGACGAACACTTTTCACTCTTACTTCACATGTTGAAATTTCAAGGTTAGAGTTACAGCTTTAACAAATGACAATTACATGTACCTAATACCTTTTTTTGTCCCTATTATTGATAGCAATGATATGAACAAATCGAAGAATATTGTCCCTATTTCTGATAGCAATGATATGGACAAACCGAAGAATATTGTTCCTATTACTGTTACCGTTAATTATTATAATTTAATATCACTTATTTTATTTGTTATATCTCTAAAAGGATATTTAAACTATACTTTAACATTCATTTTATAATAAATATATAGATCAGATAAGAAAATTATCATCTTTAGTAGGTGCAACTTTTTCATCACTTCTACACGGAAAAAAAAAGTTTTGCTATTATATGGTTAGCAAGAAAAATGGTTGACTCTACGAAATTTTTTGTTTCATCAACGAAATGTTTTGTTGGCAAAACAAAACTTTTAATAAACTTAACAAATGTTTTTTTGCTGGCCATATATTAACTAATTTCTTGCTATTTTAGCAAATCTTTTTTTTCCGTGTAGTTACGCAATCGCGTTTTTGAGACTCAAATTGTATTTTTACTTATTAATATTAATCTTTTACTACTAAGCGCACACAAATATGTGTTATTATGTAAATCCAAGTCCAAATTTCATAAATAAAATTTATTATGAGTATGATTTTTTATACGCTATAGTTTTATAAGTAAAACAAATGAAAGTAACAGTTATTGGGACAGTGGTAGTAATTGGGACATCTACCCTATATGACGAGATTGATAATTTACAACAATTGCTTTATCTTGCGCAAGATGCAATCGCATCGAAAGGTTTGCAGAGATCACCTTAAAAGTGATAATTAAACGAACGCGTACCTTTATATTCTATTTATATTTACACGGAAAAAAAATGATGTTGAATCAACAGTATCAGTTTAATTGAAATATATCCTGTTGATGCAACATCAATATTATTGCACTATACACAGCAGATAGTTGCTTTAAGAATCTAGACATTAAATTAATCGCATATGCAATTGAATAAACTATTTATTTTTGTGGCAGCCCGTGACGTCAACTTTAATTGAAGCAACTTCATTTTTTTCTGTGTATAAGTGCTTTAAGCCATTACATTTCAAATTAAGAAGAAAAAATGAATAAATTTAATGGGTTTTCTGTAGATACATTTGTATCTACAGAATTCATTTGTATCTCTGAATTAATTGAAATATTTTGACGCAATTGACTTCTATAAAAATCGTCCACATTGAAGCGTCGCAACTAAAATGTAAAAACACTTTAGATGTGTGTGTGTGTGTATCTTTGTCAATATAATCGCTGCGTCCTTCGATAACGAAGGATCAAATGTCTCGGTGTGTTCACAGGTGGATCCAGACGACGCAATGACTCACGATCTAACGACCACTTTGAGAAGCGAGTTGGCGGCTCTCGAGTACAAGCGGGACAGACTAATGTCTGAGGTAAATTATCAGGTCGCTTCGGTGGTCGTATTATTAATTCAACGCTTTGCTTTTCTCTCGTTTAGCTACAAGAAATGAAGAACGTCGTGAGATCGCGAGATCAAAGAGTCGTGGAATTGCAAGTGGAAGCCGATCAGTTACGCGAACAGGCGGCCAGACAAAATGCCGTTGTCTTGAGTCTCAAGAAGCGCATTCAGGTCAATTTATTTTCTGTAACAAGCGTGCGATTAGAAAATTTGTTTTGTTTTAATAATTATCGGTAAAAGAAAGATTGACTCTAAATTCGCGATTGATTCGAAATTGAAATATTTATGAGACAGACGATATTTGTGACCTTGTGTTATTTGATTGCTATTTTAGGAACTGGAAGAAAGAGAGAGAAATTTATACGCGTCTCAGGGTAGAAATGAAATTACGATACAAGGTCTGCAACGCGACGTGAAATATCACGAGGAAAAGGTCAGGGAATACGACAAGAAAATTCGACAATTGGAGTACAATATATCCGAGGAGATTCAGTTGAAAGAGCGCGCACGTCTGAATCTGCAGGTGTCGTATGTAATGTGATTTTGAAAATGCGTGCAATTTTCACGATATTGAATTTATTTCTCGGTTAGATAAAATGTGTATTTCTCCATTTTTTTTTGTTTTTGTTAATATTGCATTTATTTGGTTTATCGTAGGATTTTGTGCGAAGATTGGCACACGCGGTAAACGTCGAATATAGCGAAACGGCGCATCACAGTCCCGAAATGGTGATTCATAAAGCCGAGGAACTTGTCCAAGAAGTGAATCGACTGCGAACGAAAAGTACAAACGTTGAGACGCAGTTGACGGGTGTTGAAGTGGACTTCAGAACCTGCAGAGACGCTCTTGATCGCGCGACCACGGAGAAAGAACAGTTGCAGAGACAGTTGTCTGTTCAGCTAGTTGACATGGATCGTCTGCGCCAGGTACAGCTCAAAATTATATTCATCGAAAAATTAAAGGAACAACTTGTTTGTAAATTTAGCGCGCGTTTAAACATGCTACTATACGAGAAAAGTTAGCAGAGATGTGGATATAATAATTATTTCCTTACTTATTTTGTGGTTTTTACGATTTATAAAGATTTATTAATTAATATAAAAAATTAAAATATATGTAAAAGGAGAAAGAATGCCTGGAAATGCAATATCGGGTCGCGGAGAAAGATATTAACGATCTAAGAGATAAGCTTGTGAATGCAAACAGAAGCTTAACCAGCGCGACAGGAAACATATCAAATCAAGAGGCGCTGATCTGCCAATTACGAGGTAAACCACTGTGATCAGATCGATTTGACCTTCGTACCTTCGTGTCTTCTGGTAATTTGTGCCGCTCTTACAGAGGACCTGAAGACTCGCGAGGAGAAAACGCAACGTGTGCACAATGAATTGCGTCACCTTCTGGAGTCCTTGGCAATTCTCGTCAGCACGCCCAGCCGATTTGTCGAGTCCCACGAGAATGCGATCAAGGATCGCATTCGGGAAATCATAGCGGACAACAAGGATCAGACGCTGGTAGTTCATGCAATTACTAAAGTCTTAGACCAAAGACATAGTACACTGTGTTTTACACATTTTCGCTTGCAAAAAATAAAAATTCTAAATTGCAAACAATAATTTTTTTAAAATAATAATGAAAGAGAATAAGATTCTTCGAGGCTCGGAAGTCTTTAAACTAATGAATGAATTAAATTCGGGTTTGTTTGAGCCGTTTTGCAGGATGTTGTGCAGAGAATGTGCTTAAATATATACAATATGCATACACATATATTTAACAAAATAATTTTTTTCCTCCATATAGGATGCTGGATTTGCATCGTATATATGAAGGATCCCGTATACCTCCCTAAATAATTTTAAAATATTGCGAAAAAAACTCCTCAGCCAGGAGTCGAACCTGGAATAATTTTTTTCCATTCAAATATTTACATTGAATTTTTACTTTGCTGTACGATAAAATTCATGAAAATATTTATAGTCTCACAGAATTTGTATGTTTTCAATTTTTTTTTTTTAATATATGGAGAATCTTATATATAATATATTAAAATATTACAATTCATGCATAACTTTATTCGAGCGCATTCTCTTTTGTGCGCAGAAAATACAAAGTCTTCGGGACAAAGTAAATTCAGCGACGGAGTCGACAAATCGGCAAAGCGAGTTAGTCGAATCTACGATGATGAAGGTGCGTAGTCTGGAGGAGGAACGCTCCGCTCTTGAGGCTAAAATACACAAGTTGGAGTCGGAACTTACGAGCAGCGAACTCTCCCGGGAGTCTTTACGCAGAGACAAGCAGACGGTAATTTTTACCATTTCTATCTCTTATGGCTAGTCTACAATGGAAGTAGGTAGTATAGAGTAAGAAGTAAGGTTCTTGGAGTTCTTTTATTTTTGTCTATACAAAGGAATTATTTCGCGTTTTTTAACACACGCCTTTCATTGGCTAACAGTAAGGCAGTAGGCAGTGCGAAATGAGAATTGCCCATTTCGTAATTCCCGTTGTTTTTTCACGGAAAAATTTAGTTTACTCTCTACTCCTACAGCTTTACTACCTTCATTGTAGACTAGCCATTAGAAATATAATAAAATATAATACCTTGATTTGCGCAGCACAAAAAAGAAGAAAAATATTAAATTAAAACATTGGACAATAATTGATTAATTTTTTTCAATGAAATAAAATATTAAATTTGAAAAAGTAAAAATTAAATAAAAAATTTTACACAAAAATACTTATTTGAGATAAAATTTGTTAAGTCTAACAAAACCTCTTTCACACTTATTTACTTATTCTGAATCTAATATCACATTGATATGTTATTGCTCGTCAAACCTGTTAGTTTCAAATTTGAATTTGTTTTTGTTTCCACAGTTCGTGACATTTCTGGACCGACTCAGCAAGGCGATGCAAATGGACGAAATCTCTCAGGAAGTCGGAATCGATCTTCAGACCGAATCGTTGTTGGTGCGAGCCGAACAACTGGCCAGATTGGAAACCGACAAACTAGTCGACAAGGTGAAGGACACGAGATATTACGTCTTTCAGACGTCGCTGTCGCATTGCTAACGTCTTTTCCTTTGTTCTGTGCTTCTTTATCGTGCAAATCATGTGCTTACCATACGCCGCAGTATTTGTACTCCAGCTATACGACCCTACCGAGGATTCAGCGCGAACGATCGTTCCAAGAGCTTCCTTGTCTCAAAGAAGTAAGCTCTCAAAAGCGCTTTAGCGAGAAAGCTCCGCAGATCTCCCAACATCCTGTTCATTAGATGTTTGTTTCGTGTTTCTATCCCTAATAGGCACTATGTGAAAATATTGCATAAATGACATCATGAATGGCGACGATTTTGCAATGATTGCACTAAGATGATTCGCCATAACGCAACAGTTTTGTCGAAGTAAAATTTTGTAAATAATATTTGTCAAAAATTGCGAAAAAGTCGTTATGCATTTCCACAGTATATACCTCCAATAGGCGAATTGTGAAAATATTGCACAAATATGACATCATGAGTGACGACAATTTCTTGCATTTCTTCATATACAATCATATTTCTACATATTTGAAACATCACATAGCTGAATTTCTTTTCTCAATTATTGGACAATTTCTTTGTGAAATTAACTTTGCAAATATACTGCTAAGATGATTTGCCATATCGTTATTCTTTTGCCGAAACAGTATTTGGAAAATAATTTTGCAAACAACTACAAATATTTTAGAAAAGATCAATGTTTTTGCATTTATTTCCTAAAATATGTCTGTATAATTGCAAATTACAATTTTAGTGCAAGATTTCGTCACATAATTTTTTAAATAGTTTCCTATCAGGGATAAAGTATCTTTAAACAGTAGACAGCTTTTCATTTCTCCGTTGTGTAGGTTTTCCCGAGTCTTCGGATGCTGATCGAGTCTTAGTTGTAACGTAATTGTTCGCTTCACATTTACAGTTTCTTAGAAGTATCATATAATAAAATTACGTTTAAAATCCTATACACTGATGCCGCTACCGCTTTTTTCTGAACGTCAATCACAGAATTGTTGTCTATATCAAAATATATATTCATTTTTAATCAAATAAATTTTTTAATATCATACAAGAAGAGAGATTTATCTTTTTTTCAAAATAATATTTTATTTTATGAAGATTAAAATTTTACATACTGTCACATATGGAGACAATTAGCAGATAGAAAATTGTTTGTACAAAAATTATTTTATTTTACGAGTTTTTCTTCATCAAAACTCACTGTCATCATACTGTCATTCAAATGCTTTGAAACGGCACTTTGTGTGTTCTGCAATATACATATGTGTATATTTATTTACACACATTAGTTTTATCTGAAAAGTGCTTTTATCGCTGAGAAAAATATGTGACGAGTGGCGAACGTCTTTTATTTGTTTCGCAGACTTCCGTGGTTTATCAGTTGCAACGTCGAGTTCGAACCTTGCGGGAGCAATTGCAGCGCAGAGACTTGCATCTGGATCTTCTACGTAGAAAACTGTCTCTGCAGGAGGACAGTGTGAGAATGAAGTCGCTTTTGCAGAGCGAGCGGGACGAGGCGAACATACGGTTTGTTTCACTATCTCGGAACGCAGCCCGAAGCATGGTTGTAACAATTTCGATCCATCAATTTTGAACGCGCTTGTTACATATATCGTGATTTGAATAATTCAGAAATTACCAGTTGCGGGGAATTTAATTTTCTATCGTGCGCAAATAAACAAACAATTTTTGCGGAAAACAATTCGGAATCTGTAGATGATGTTTGGTAAAAGCTTATTAAATTATTACGTGTACAACGTCGAAGTCGCATTACTCAGTATATACATCGCAATATTTTGGGTAATTATTTACAATAGAGGAGCCACCTCCGATTTCAATAATTTTTACATATGTTGTCAAGGTCATTGTCCCGAGTAATAATATGAAGGTTTTAGGCCGCGGACGTGGTTTGTTTAGAAGTTATGAGAGGAAGAAGTTTCATGAATAAATTCTTATTTTTCGGTTCCACGTACATTTTGTTCGTGTTTCAAGCGTGTAGGCAGGGGGGGCTGCGCCCCCCTGCACCCCCCCTAAAAACCTAACCTAACCCTAACCTAACCTAACCTAAATTCTTCTTTCTGCATTCCTTCTCGCAAAATTTCCACAATGGTTAGGACATCCTTTTTCATCCAATCAAGTCGTTATTTTCCACAAAATAACGACTTGATTTTCAAGGGGAGAGCAGGAAGAGGGGCAAAGCCACTCCCCCTGCGGGGGGGCGCAGCTCCCCCCTGCCTACACGCTTGAAATACGAACGAAATGTACGTGAGATCAAAAATAATGTCTGTTACAGACATTATTTCAAAAAAAGCGTCCAATTGTTCATCAAAATCAAACGTTTTTTTAAATGCAAATTCGGCCAAATAATGATCAAAAAGATATTCTTCACGAACATAGAGGCATTTTCCATGAAACGACCTTTCAAGATACAACTACAAAAGCGTATAAACAAACATGTGCCCAAACACACGCAGAACACCTATTCATATATAAGATGTCCAAAAATTACATATTGTTCAGTAGACTTCTTTCCTCTGTAACTTCTAAACAAACAACGACCGCGGCCTAAAACCTTCATATTATTACTCGAGACAATGACCTTGACAACATATGTAAAAATTATTGAAATCGGAGGTGGCTCCCCTATTGTAAATAATTACCATATTTTGTTTTATAATTGACCTCGGTCTTCAACATCTTGTCGAATGCGAAATGTCAGCGGTGGTAACAATGCCTATATCGACTAACTGTCCAATAATGAAGAAAATATATAGAGCTGCGGTTTATCGGAAAATTTAACCGGCTGAGAGTGCGGCTTTACCTATTTCAAAGGGACGGGGGAATGAGGTGTGGTTTTTTTTCCAACGCCGGTAGGTTACTCATAAATCTTGTGGTTCGCGATTTGCTCCAAATGCATCGGACATATTTCTGTCCGTGCGTTTTGCCGAAGGCGTCGTTTCTTTCGTTAGTAAAAAAGAAAAAAAAAGAAAAAAAGAAGGAAAGATGTGTGCGAATGACTGTTTTCCTTTTCAGCGCGAAGAAACTGGCAAAACAGGTTGACCGATTGCAGGTTCAATTGTCGGAGGAAAAGTCACGAAGTCGCGAGTTGAGCGCGCAATTGACGGAAGCCGCGGATTACAAGGTACGTGATTTCATACTTTCTCACAAATCAGATAAAAATACGCGAAATACGCGAGTACGTGCGACAATTTTTGTGATTGCGATTGTAAATAACAACAACACATCAAAATGTAAACTGCTTAAAATTTCATGTCACTTATGTCACTTCACCATTTTCGCTCAAAAATAAATTTTACACAAAGCAGTCTGAAAAAGGCGGCAAACAAGTTTCGATCGAATTCTCTTCGTAAATTGTTCGAGAAAGTCGCAACTACTTGAAGACACTTTAATTTGTTTTACGGACACTTTTGCGAACAGATAGCCGCACTGGAACGCAGCCGGAAAATTGAGGAACTTCAGAAGCGTCTGGTAGAGAGCGAGATGTTGAGAACGCGTTACAACAGAAAGTTGACGATGGCGAAGGAGCAGATGAGGACCGCCGCGGAGACGGCTGATCAGGAGAGATCGATAAACGATCATTCTCTGCAACTTCTTCGCGATGAACTCGCTCAGGTCAAGCAAAATCTCTCCGAAGTTACGAGAAGAGAATCGCAAGTGAGAATCACGTAGTATTACATTCACACAAGATATCACGCATATAATATTCAGTCTCGCACGTTTTACCGTCTATAAATGTTCGTTTTATTTCAATAAAAAATAAAACACGATAAATGAGTTTGTGTTGGAACGCATGCTTAATAAATCGGCTATTAATATCAGGGAAGTGCGCGAATTGATGTTTGCCTTATGCGTTGCAAAAAAGCGCAAATAGCACGTATGTGCATGTCTCAATACCGTATAATATAGGGGAAGTTCGGGTAGCCTCGGACATTTGAATAAAATACATACAAATATACAAATAATAAGATTTTAACGTTTATTTTTATATTTAACATTGACTTTAGCACTTTTTTAATCATTTTAATAAAAAAAATAAAAACATCTCTTAATAATTTAAAGAGTAATAATACGACTATGTTAATCTTTAATTTTTGGCAATGGAAGAAACGGTGGGTAGCCCCGGACATACTTATTAACAATGGCCTAAGCGTTCTTTGGCTTTACAAACGTCACAATAATAATAAATATTTGATTGATTCAATGTCAACGCAAGCTTCGTGAGCCCAATCTTTACATTTATGGCATTGGATCCAGTTCTTCTTCAAAAGTTTCCCCACATAATAATACATTCTGCAGCTTTACTACGATTCTGATGGGAGAAAATTAGAATTTTCACTGTAACTTATGACTTGCTCAACGCTCACGCCACAACTAAATTGCATTTGTTTCTGCGCATTGTGACACGTTTCTACATATAACTCTTTGTTTTTGTTTTGGCTCAATTGCGGAGAAATTCAAGTGTCCGGAGATACCCGCCGTCCGGGGCTACCCGAAATTCCCTTATTCGGCACGTGTATTTTGGTATTCACGTAATTCTGATTTACGATCGCTCGGGTGCAGGCGCGGTGTCACGCTTATATTATGCGAAAAAATTTCCGTAAACAAAAAACGACAACACAGCTCCGCAGAGAGATATTTTCTATGCATCACATATGTAATATTCAATTTTTTATTTTTTTCATGTTTTTTGCGAATAATACTAAAACAATCAATCAATCGCTCGTGAAAGGTTCAAAGTAATTAAAAAGGCCGATACGAGCAGTACATACAGGATGATCGTGTATAAAATAGAATTCTTTATTCGAAAAACAGACGTTTCGATCCACAAGTTTGGACCTTCTTCAGTGTAATGTGTTAAATTAAATTAAAACAAACTAATAATTCACAACAACATCACCACAATACAATACATGAGTACACAGTTTTGTATTTCACTCGATTGACATTACTTGATTGTATTGTGGTGATGTTGTGAATTATTAGTTTGTTTTAATTTAATTTAACACATTACACTGAAGAAGGTCCAAACTTGTGGATCGAAACGTCTGTTTTTCGAATAAAGAATTCTATTTTATACACGATCATCCTGTATGTACTGCTCGTATCGGCCTTTTTAATTACTTTGAATACTAAAACAAGTTTGCATACAGGGAAAAAGAAGGATATGCTAGAATTTAGTTTGGAGATTTTTGTTTTGCCAACAAAACGTTTTGTTGATGAAACAATAATTCGGTAGACTCAACCAATTTTGCTCGCTGGCCGTGTAATAGCAAAACTTTTTTTTCCGTGTATATAATAGTGAAAACCTCACATTATTCTTTTGAGAAGACATAAATCTTCGCGGAAGCGAGCGAACGAAGCATAAAGTTATCGCAATCCCTCACTCGCGTGGTCGCTAAATAAATTCAAATATACATAAGTTCACGTTATATTCTCCGGAAGTCATTTCGTCGGTTCGCCATAATCCACCAAGAGAAAGTTCAAAGCACTTTGATATCTTATTAAAGCAAACGCGCGTCTGCAGCAAGGCTTATTTCTAATACCCCCTCAGTGGTATCAAAGGGGCTCGTTTTAATTCATTGAGGCAATCTTCAATGACTCGCGATGACAGCCATTCGCGTAATTGCGATCCCTCTCGTCAGGCGCATAACGCTCGCTCGAAACGATTTCGAGTGACTTTGCAGCACCGATAATTCAAGGCGGAATGTTGTAAAGCTGATAGTTCTTTTTGATTTGAGCTCATGCCGCGGCATATATTCTTTTACGTGAAAAGACTGCAAATCACGCGTGCAATTCCGCATCGATTTATCTCTCGATATTGCTGTCACAGCAACGATGTTTTCCAAAACGTGAAACTTCGATCCAAAAGTAATAATTAATAAGTTTTACGTAAACAATATTTTTGTCAAACAAAAATTTATACATATCTTATTGTTTTTAATATTTTATTATAAATATTAAATTGTTTTTCTAGCATCTCTTTCTCTCATCACATTTCTGCTTATCCCCAGTGCAGACTACTCTAGAAACAGCTATTTATATTCGCAGAAGGTTAACACGACAGAAAAGTTAAAGCTCGAGTATGATTCAATTCGCAAATCGCTCTTTTCCTGTCTCAGCTGCAGAGCTTCCGCGTCTCCGTGGCGAAGTTATTGTCGGAGCCAATCTGCACTCCCGATTACGAGATCATTTCGCGGCTGCAGAAAATGGTCGCGGCTCATCGCGACTTTACGATGCTCTCCCGTAGATACGACGAGCCTTTGGAAACAAGCCCTTCGAGATGCACCAGGTAATGTAGTTAGATAAGATTACGCCGTCTCATATACTTTTTTCATATGTTACAATTTAAATTTTCTCCACAATCTGACTGTCATTAATCGAACGTTGTTAAGCAACCGTTTCCGTTTTCGAAAGATATAAGATTTTAAAAATTCTACGCGATTCTTGTGAAATGTGTGTAGTGAAGAAAGAAAGACCGAAATAAAGTAAATATTGACAATAACGGACCACTTTCTGATCAACTTGAGCTTCACATATGTTGTCAAGGACATTGTCCTGAGTAACATGCAAAAACTTTTAGCCGTCGCTCGTTGTTTATAAAAAAGTTATAGACAAAAAAAGTTTCATAAATAAATTTTTTTTCTCGACATTATGTATATTTTCTTTATGTTGTAAGTGTGTAGGCAGAGGAGGGCTACGCCCCCCGCAGGGGGAGGGGCTACCCTCGAGAAAAAATAAAGAATTATTTTATGCAAGGTTATATATATGTAATATTCAAAAATAAAACATCATAAACAGAAGGTAATATGTACGCAAAACATGATAAGCTCAGG
This sequence comes from Pseudomyrmex gracilis, assembly GCF_002006095.1. Taxonomy (NCBI): domain Eukaryota; kingdom Metazoa; phylum Arthropoda; class Insecta; order Hymenoptera; family Formicidae; genus Pseudomyrmex; species Pseudomyrmex gracilis. The sequence goes on along the minus strand of NW_018020807.1, from coordinate 88,871 downwards.
GGGATGCAGGGGAGGAGCGTAGCCCCTCCCCTGCAGAGAGGCGCAGCCCCTCCGCTGCAGAGAGGCGCGCCCCCCCTGCCTACACGCTTACAACGTGAAAAAATGTCCATAATGTCGAAAAAAAATTTATTTATGAAACTTTTTTTGTTTGTAACTTTTGTATAAACAATGAGCGACGGCTAAAACCTTTTGCATGTCACTCAGGACAATGTTTTTGACAACATATGTGAAGCTTAAGTAGATCGGAAGGTGGTCTGTTATTGTCAATATTTACCCTAAATAATATCAATTTTATCGAGATTATAAGCAGCGCGTCTTATCTCTACATCAGTTGAATCTCTCTTTTGCCGCAAAAATACAGTAAATGAGGGAAATTTGTACTTTCAAGTCATACATTACGTGCGCGCCGAAGAGTACGTTATTCTCATAATACACACGTGTTCCTGGGTCGGTTACAGTATTCATCCGGTCCATCCGCCGAGATCGCCCGGTTCGCGCTGCACTCGTTACGAGGACAGCGGTTTCGCGGACCCGCCGGATCTTCATGACATCGACGACGATTACAACAAGAGACCCGTGAGGAGCAGCCTTCTTCCGTGACACCGGCCAAGATTCAAGTTCTAAGTTTCCACGTTTCCGGGGAGAGATATAGCGCAACTCGAGTTTTCGATCTTTTCTCATGCGATCAAACGATGTCGAGGGAAAACGCGCGTTTGTTCGTAAAGCGTTACGTTTATCTCGCGTAAACGAGCGACTTTTACGATATGAAGAGAATCGTTCGAGTCGTTTTCTCACATCATTTTTCGCTTGAGCGAGAATTTCGGTATAATACAGAATTTTACTGGAAACAAGTAGGAAAAGATATCGAACGGTTCATCGAACTGTGCGATAACGAAAGAATGTAGAAAGAAATCACGGAGGAAATCGTACAAATACGCGTGACATCGCAGTTTCGCGCTAATTGTTATCAAGCATGAGAAATCCCGGACGGATCTCGTGGAGATGAACGCGACACTAGACATACATCGTCCCGTCATGGACAATAATTTGTACATACGTGTTCAGGGAAAATCGCGTTACATGGCGCGGATTTTCATTACGCGCAAATAAAATAAAACTATTATATATACAATACGACGGTCCCGAAAAAACTCGCCTGGATGTGCCACTTGAAACAGGTGAGAGTTATTAATATGCATCAAGGCTGAAACTACACCGAGAAAGAATAATGAAGTGTACGGACCATGCGCAAATGACGTCACGAGAAATCTTGGTTCGCAAGAAGGCCAGTTTGTGATGAAGAAATTTGGAACAAACCAAAGACTGAGAAGTTTTATTTAATTCTGGGGCCACACACAGAATGCGGTCTTATCTTTATTTATTCCACATTTATTCCATTTATATTTATGCTTTATAAAATCTAATTTAACTGCCACTTATTTTAATTGAACAACAAAAGTGCTTATGTAAAAGTCTTTGTGCATATATTCACTTTATCGAAGAAGATTTAAGTGTTCATAAAATTTTCTATAAAAATAAAACATTTTCTCCGTACTTATTAATTAATATCATACTAATTACACGGACCGTCCTATTTACCTACACTGATCTTTCAATCATAGCTAATTTCTAAGTGTATTTATATTTTGAATTTATTTTATACGCTCCATACACTCGCGTAAGTAACAACGATTCTTTCTAACGATAAGTTATATTTGAAATACTCTTACTTGATATATTAAACGATTGAAATAATCGGCGGAGCTTCTCTGTTCTCATTTCGATAATCTTTATTTCGATCTCGATATTATATCATCTGAGTTCTTTTCTAATCGATCCGAAACAATGAACGAAGGGTGTAAGAACGGCACTCGCACAAACCGAAACGTTTTATGGTTCAATTAGCACTGTTACTTATTTAAACACCATACGCCGCGAAAGTCGACTTTACGGTTATGTTCGCATAAAGCGCGGCTTCCGATAATGATCTCCCGTTGATCAACATGCAAAATCCTAACCCTAAGCGTACGCATTTCAAAGGCGAATACCCCATTATTAATTGGACTCATGTGATAATTACATCGAGCGCTGAATTGGCGATAGGTGTCTCGTTTGCAGTGTTTGCACAGAGAAATCGAATACGCGCTCCTTGTACGTTATGTGTACTCGCCATATTATTGGAAGCCCCCGCGCTTCCGGACTACACGGTTCCAATTTCCATGCCAGCCGCGCACTCGTCAATGAACGCCCAAAAGTGACGGGCAGGTGTGGGACGGGTAGTATCCGATAACGGTATATCTTCAACATAACATCGATCGATCTTTCTATCGATCGTGCGTACCGATCGCAATTATCCTACGACCGGCCGGCCGGTCGGCCGAACCCTTCAAATGCGTAATTAGCCGGGAACAAGGTTACAATGACGCAACTTAAGCGAGTCTGTGATTATTCAGTGGGATTAGTCTTGACAATTCAGTCTCTTGACGATTCAAACAACGACCCGGACATTCATGTCGTTTGCTCACTTTTTTTTTTCTCATTGTACAATTCGCGCGCGCATTATATTATTAATAATATAATGCGCCATTTAATGCGCGCGCCATTTAAGAAGTCAGAAAAATTTCTTTAAAGTAACTCGCAGTTGTATATAAAGTTTTGCTCGCGAGGAACTTTCACGTACAATGACATACATATGACCCTATAGCCGGTGACTAACACATTTTTGCCTATAAATAGTCTGGGTTAATATGAGAAGGAGTCTAGAACCTTGGTCAGACCGGCCCAGTGGTCTCGCGGCCTGAGTGCAAGGGCTGCGAACCTGGAGGTCCCGAGTTCAAATCCGCTCACCACCTAAGGATTTTTTCCGGGCCGGTCCCTTTCAACCGAGTTTATCGGTTGATTGGCGAACTTTAATCGGGCCTCCAAAAATTAATTCGGGTGTAATCCCGAGAGAGAGAGAGAGAGAGAGGGAGAGAGAGAGAGGGAGAGAGGAAGAGAGAGAGGGAGAGGGAGAGAGAGAGAGAGAGAGAGAGAGAGTACAGAACAATATATTGTTTACCATATTCAAAGTCTGCAAACTGAAAAGAATTGTAAAATTCTGTACGGAATGATAGTATACTTAAAGTACGATAAAGATAGAAAATATCTTCGATAACACATTTTTCCGCGATTTACTTGCTGATAAAAGCAATGATAAACAACGTATAACACGATCTCTTTCATCAGTTGTTAATTTCACATACGTCAAGACACACCAAGCATGAACAGACAAGGCTTCCTTTCTGTAATCATCGGTTTAGTATTAATGGCATCTGCTATTTTTCCTGCAGGTATGGGATTTAAATATTTTTTAAATAATCTGTAACATATTGTTTACCATTGTTTTTATAAAACCAGAATGTCAAAATACGAACCCGACCACGGAAGAATGGACCACTTCATGGTCGCCGTCGACTGCGGCCCCGACCACGGAAGAATGGACCACTTCATGGTCGCCGCCGACTGCGAGCCCGACCACGGAAGAATGGACCACTTCATCGTCGCCGTCGACTGCGGCCCCGACCACGGAAGAATGGACCACTTCATCGTCGCCGTCGACTGTGACCCCGACCACGGAAGAATCGACCACTTCATCGTCGCCGCCGACTCCGACCCCGACCACGGAAGGATCGACTACTTCATCGTCGACTACGTTATCATCCACTGAAAAATTGACCGATCAGACGACGTCCACAAAAAAACCGACCACGCCTTCAGATAAGAGTGCTAATAAAATGATACATAATATAATCACGATAAACAACTGTGTGCAATAACGCAACTTGATATATAATCCCGATCTAATAGTCACTTTTATTTTGCAGTACTTTGTTTTGCAAATAAAACAATTAGGAAATATTATACGGTTTATTTTAAAAGACAAAAAAGATTTTCTCTAAATTGTAATGTAATAAATTTTTTGACGCAAAACATTTAATGTTCTTTTACTTCTCGTGAATAAGCGAAAATAACGTGAAGATAAGTAAGCCCTGTTGTTGCGCTCGGGATCGCCACGGAGGAACGTCAGGCGTATACTGGCCAAATTCAGGGCTAACAAGATCTTGTCTCACCTCTCTCTCTCTCTCTCTCTCTCTCTCTCTCTCGAGCAGAAGGGTTCTATCTATTCCCTTTGTGCGATCTCTTCGATCTTACGCTATATCGGCTCTCCCACTATTTTCTCACAAGCTTCACCGGCTCCGTCTTTTACTTCATTATGTAAGATTCTGTATGTATGAAAGATGCGAGAACGAATCTGCAATACCGACGTAGCCGAAATCGGAGCAGGATTCGAACAGGTGTTACTATATAGATAGATATTAAATATTTGTAAGTAGGATAATAAAGTGAGGGCGTGCATGACGAAAAATGATAATACAGTGGAAAGAGAAAAGACTGAGAACAGACAGACGTGATCGGACAGTGTTACAGTAAAGACAGAGGAAAAGCTGAAAAAGAGAGTGATAAATCACGAAAGGGTAATCGAGGCGTGCGTGCTTTGATTTATCCGGGTAAAATCTGTTGAAGTAGCGGGTTGCGCCGCAAAGCAAATTTCGTATAATAAACCAGTGTGTGAAAAAAAAGCAACCATCCTGACTGAGATTCTTACAATTACGTTTTATTTCCAGCCGGTTCCGTCCAGCCGCGTTATTCGGTTTTAGTCTTGTTTCAGTCCTTCGCAACACTCCGAACTCGCTTTCCACAGTATTTCTTCTTTTTTTTCTCACGTTGTCTTTTAATCTTTCATGCTGAAAGTTTGCTGGTATATTTATGACGTGGCTTTTTAAAGTCAGATGTTACGAAAAAAAAAACATTCTCTTTATGAATATAATTATTATAATTGCTGTGCTACTGTTAGAAAAATGTTGAATATATATTATTTTTCCAATAAAATAATTTCCTTATTTCTTAACATTACATAAAGACAGGAATGATATTCCAAATTTAAATTAGTTTAATCAGAATTAATCGGAACCATAGAATGTTTGGCACTAATTGTACGTAGTGTGTGTTTTGTTTGTCAAAACGTTTCGACTTTAATTTAAGTCCTTTTCAATGTCACATATAGTCAATTATAAATTAAAGTAGAGAGATTGAAAAAACGAATTCTTAACGTAGTTGTTGTTACGACTATGTTTGTCGTATTGAAATGATGATCATATTTCTTTTTTATCCCGCTCAAGTCATTTTCTCTTTGTTATTTTTTATTAGAGTAATCATTCCAGAAAGTTTACCAGTGTAATGCAGAGAGTTTACCAGTTAAACACGTAACTTAATCATCCGAGCAATTGATTGTCAGCAGTCCGCGCAAACAATATATCGCAGGTATGTTTACTTTTGCACAAACCGCGATCGAGTGAAAGTAGCGAGGTCTGTGGGATATATACATGTGCAATCTCGTTTTGCGAGCTTAATACTTAAGAAGCAGATAAGATCTTGTCGACCCTGAACTTGGCCGTCACTGTGCCATTCCGTGCGCGTAATCTCGTGATGGCACGTCACGCTTCGCAATATTTTTCTTGCAGGATCTTCTGTTAATCGTAAAGCAAAAGACTTGTTTTCCTCGATAAAGTGCGCTGTTTTCAGTAGAGTCTGACCAGCTGGTACGAGAAATTTTAAGGAATACACAGTCACACAAAAAAAAAGTTCTGGCCTGGGGGTCAGACCATGTTTACTATATGTTTTTGAGGTCGCTGAATCCGAATCCGAAGTCCATTTAACCCTATCACATCAGGTTTTGGACATAACCTCAAAAAACCTATAATTCAAGCTCAATTAGCCAGTTATACCAAATATATTAAACCAATTAACTCTATAACCCCTTAATTCTTAAGCCCCATAACCCCTTAACCTTAAATTCCAATAACATTATAACTCTCATGGCCCAGCATTTCTACAAGACTCATCTCGCACAAGATCAGTCATTTTCGACTTGGAGACCAGTGTATTGAACTATTTTGTATCATCCCAACAAA